>NW_028234090.1:0-57345 GCF_037954325.1 Fistularia commersonii | reverse complement strand
GAGTGTGAATAACTAAAGATTCCTTTCTAGCAGCTTGCTGGTGCTGAAATATGTTGAAAAGGGCTTGATTCTGCATAATATAAGTCAGAATCATTGTGATCCTGCAACATTTTGTAAAGATATAGCCATATGGTCAAAAAGTGTTTATCTCCCTGAGTTGAAGCTTTTTTGAAACAGAGCGTCAATAACTAAAGATTCCTTTCTAGCAGCTTGCTGGTGCTGAAATATGTTGAAAAGGGCTTGATTCTGCATAATATAAGTCAGAATCATTGTGATCCTGCAACATTTTGAAAAGATATAGCCATATGGGCAAAAAGTGTTTATCTCACTGAGTTGAAGCTTTTTTGAAACAGAGTGTGAATAACTAAAGATTCCTTTCTAGCAGCTTGCTGATGTTGAAATATGTTGAAAAGGGCTTGATTCTGCATAATATAAGTCAGAATCATTGTGATCCTGCAACATTTTGAAAAGATATAGCCATATGGTCAAAAAGTGTTTATCTCACTGAGTTGAAGCTTTTTTGAAACAGAGTGTGAATAACTAAAGATTCCTTTCTAGCAGCTTGCTGGTGCTGAAATATGTTGAAAAGGGCTTGATTCTGCATAATATAAGTCAAAATCATTGTGATCCTGCAACATTTTGAAAAGATAAAGCCATATGGTCAAAAAGTGTTTATCTCACTGAGTTGAAGCTTTTTTGCAACAGAGTGTGAATAACTAAAGATTCCTTTCTAGCAGCTTGCTGGTGCTGAAATATGTTGAAAAGGGCTTGATTCTGCATAATATAAGTTAGAATCATTTTGATCCTGCAACATTTTGAAAAGATAAAGCCATATGGTCAAAAAGTGTTTATCTCACTGAGTTGAAGCTTTTTTGAACAGAGTGTGAATAACTAAAGATTCCTTTCTTAGCAGCTTGCTGGTTTTGAAATATGTTGAAAAGGGTTTGATTCTGCATAATATAAGTCAGAATCATTGTGATCCTGCAACATTTTGAAAAGATATAGCCATATGGTCAAAAAGTGTTTATCTCACTGAGTTGAAGCTTTTTTGCAACAGAGCGTCAATAACTAAAGATTCCTTTCTAGCAGCTTGCTGGTGCTGAAATATGTTGAAAAGGGCTTGATTCTGCATAATATAAGTCAGAATCATTGTGATCCTGCAACATTTTGAAAAGATATAGCCGTATGGTCTAAAAGTGTTTATCTCACTGACTTGAAGCTTTTTTGCAACAGAGCGTAAATAACTAAAGATTCCATTCTAGCAGCTTGCTGGTGTTGAAATATGTTGAAAAGGGCTTGATTCTGCATAATATAAGTCAGAATCATTGTGATCCTGCAACATTTTGAAAAGATATAGCCATACGGTCAAAAAGTGTTTATCTCACTGAGTTGAAGCTTTTTTGCAACAGAGTGTGAATAACTAAAGATTCCTTTCTAGCAGCTTGCTGGTGCTGAAATATGTTGAAAAGGGCTTGATTCTGCATAATATAAGTCAGAATCATTGTGATCCTGCAACATTTTGAAAAGATATAGCCATATGGTCAAAAAGTGTTTATCTCACTGAGTTGAACCTTTTTTGCAACAGAGCGTCAATAACTAAAGATTCCTTTCTAGCAGCTTGCTGGTGCTGAAATATGTTGAAAAGGGCTTGATTCTGCATAATATAAGTCAGAATCATTGTGATCCTGCAACATTTTGAAAAGATATAGCCATACGGTCAAAAAGTGTTTATCTCACTGAGTTGAAGCTTTTTTGCAACAGAGCGTAAATAACTAAAGATTCCATTCTAGCAGCTTGCTGGTGTTGAAATATGTTGAAAAGGGCTTGATTCTGCATAATATAAGTCAGAATCATTGTGATCCTGCAACATTTTGAAAAGATATAGCCGTATGGTCAAAAAGTGTTTATCTCACTGAGTTGAAGCTTTTTTGCAACAGAGCGTAAATAACTAAAGATTCCATTCGAGCAGCTTGCTGGTGCTGAAATATGTTGAAAAGGGCTTGATTCTGCATAATATAAGTCAGAATCATTGTGATCCTGCAACATTTTGAAAAGATATAGCCATATGGTCAAAAAGTGTTTATCTCACTGAGTTGAAGCTTTTTTGAAACAGAGTGTGAATAACTAAAGATTCCTTTCTAACAGCTTGCTGGTGCTGAAATATGTTGAAAAGGGCTAGATTCTGCATAATATAAGTCAAAATCATTGTGATCCTGCAACATTTTGAAAAGATATAGCCACATGGGCAAAAAGTGTTTATCTCACTGAGTTGAAGCTTTTTTGCAACAGAGTGTGAATTACTAAAGATTCCTTTCTAGCAGCTTGCTGGTGCTGAAATATGTTGAAAAGGGCTTGATTCTGCATGATATAAGTCAAAATCATTGTGATCCTGCAACATTTTGAAAAGATATAGCCATACGGTCAAAAAGTGTTTATCTCACTGAGTTGAAGCTTTTTTGTAACAGAGTGTCAATAACTAAAGATTCCTTTCTAGCAGCTTGCTGGTGCTGAAATATGTTGAAAAGGGCTTGATTCTGCATAATATAAGTCAAAATCATTGTGATCCTGCAACATTTTGAAAAGATATAGCCATACGGTCAAAAAGTGTTTATCTCACTGAGTTGAAGCTTTTTTGCAACAGAGTGTCAATAACTAAAGATTCCTTTCTAGCAGCTTGCTGGTGCTGAAATATGTTGAAAAGGGCTTGATTCTGCATAATATAAGTCAAAATCATTGTGATCCTGCAACATTTTGAAAAGATATAGCCATACGGTCAAAAAGTGTTTATCTCACTGAGTTGAAGCTTTTTTGCAACAGAGTGTCAATAACTAAAGATTCCTTTCTAGCAGCTTGCTGGTGCTGAAATATGTTGAAAAGGGCTTGATTCTGCATAATATAAGTCAAAATCATTGTGATCCTGCAACATTTTGAAAAGATATAGCCATACGGTCAAAAAGTGTTTATCTCACTGAGTTGAAGCTTTTTTGCAACAGAGCGTCAATAACTAAAGATTCCTTTCTAGCAGCTTGCTGGTGCTGAAATATGTTGAAAAGGGCTTGAATCTGCATAATATAAGTCAAAATCATTGTGATCCTGCAACATTTTGAAAAGATATAGCCATACGGTCAAAAAGTGTTTATCTCACTGAGTTGAAGCTTTTTTGCAACAGAGTGTGAATAACTAAAGATTCCTTTCTAGCAGCTTGCTGGTGCTGAAATATGTTGAAAAGGGCTTGATTCTGCATAATATAAGTCAGAATCATTGTGATCCTGCAACATTTTGAAAAGATATAGCCATATGGTCAAAAAGTGTTTATCTCACTGAGTTGAAGCTTTTTTGCAACAGAGCGTAAATAACTAAAGATTCCATTCTAGCAGCTTGCTGGTGCTGAAATATGTTGAAAAGGGCTTGATTCTGCATAATATAAGTCAAAATCATTGTGATCCTGCAACATTTTGAAAAGATATAGCCATATGGTCAAAAAGTGTTTATCTCAATGAGTTGAAGCTTTTTTGCAACAGAGCGTAAATAACTAAAGATTCCATTCTAGCAGCTTGCTGGTGTTGAAATATGTTGAAAAGGGCTTGATTCTGCATAATATAAGTCAGAATCATTGTGATCCTGCAACATTTTGAAAAGATATAGCCGTATGGTCAAAAAGTGTTTATCTCACTGAGTTGAAGCTTTTTTGCAACAGAGCGTAAATAACTAAAGATTCCATTCTAGCAGCTTGCTGGTGCTGAAATATGTTGAAAAGGGCTTGATTCTGCATAATATAAGTCAGAATCATTGTGATCCTGCAACATTTTGAAAAGATATAGCCATATGGTCAAAAAGTGTTTATCTCACTGAGTTGAAGCTTTTTTGAAACAGAGTGTGAATAACTAAAGATTCCTTTCTAGCAGCTTGCTGGTGCTGAAATATGTTGAAAAGGGCTTGATTCTGCATAATATAAGTCAAAATCATTGTGACCTGCAACATTTTGAAAAGATATAGCCATATGGGCAAAAAGTGTTTATCTCACTGAGTTGAAGCTTTTTTGCAACACAGTGTGAATAACTAAAGATTCCTTTCTAGCAGCTTGCTGGTGCTGAAATATGTTGAAAAGGGCTTGATTCTATATAATATAAGTCAGAATCATTGTGATCCTGCAACATTTTGAAAAGATATAGCCATATGGTCAAAAAGTGTTTATCTCACTGAGTTGAAGCTTTTTTGAAACAGAGTGTGAATAACTAAAGATTCCTTTCTAGCAGCTTGCTGGTGATGAAATATGTTGAAAAGGGCTTGATTCTGCATAATATAAGTCAGAATCATTGTGATCCTGCAACATTTTGAAAAGATATAGCCATATGGTCAAAGAGTGTTTATCTCACTGAGTTGAAGCTTTCTTGAAACAGAGTGTCAATAACTAAAGATACCTTTCTAGCAGCTTGCTGGTGCTGAAATATGTTGAAAAGGGCTTGATTCAGCATAATATAAGTCAGAATCATTGTGATCCTGCAATATTTTGAAAAGATATAGCCATATGGTCAAAAAGTGTTTATCTCACTGAGTTGAAGCTTTTTTGCAACATAGCGTAAATAACTAAAGATTCCTTTCTAGCAGCTTGCTGGTGCAGAAATATGTTGAAAAGGGCTTGATTCTGCATAATATAAGTCAAAATCATTGTGATCCTGCAACATTTTGAAAAGATATAGCCATATGGGCAAAAAGTGTTTATCTCACTGAGTTGAAGCTTTCTTGCAACAGAGTGTAAATAACTAAAGATTCCATTCTAGCAGCTTGCTGGTGCTGAAATATGTTGAAAAGGGCTTGATTCTGCATAATATAAGTCAGAATCATTGTGATCCTGCAACATTTTGAAAAGATATAGCCATATGGTCAAAAAGTGTTTATCTCACTGAGTTGAAGCTTTTTTGCAACAGAGCGTAAATAACTAAAGATTCCATTCTACCAGCTTGCTGATGTTGAAATATGTTGAAAAGGGCTTGATTCTGCATAATATAAGTCAGAATCATTGTGATCCTGCAACATTTTGAAAAGATATAGCCATATGGTCAAAAAGTGTTTATCTCACTGAGTTGAAGCTTTTTTGAAACAGAGTGTGAATAACTAAAGATTCCTTTCTAGCAGCTTGCTGGTGCTGAAATATGTTGAAAAGGGCTTGATTCTGCATAATATAAGTCAAAATCATTGTGATCCTGCAACATTTTGAAAAGATAAAGCCATATGGGCAAAAAGTGTTTATCTCACTGAGTTGAAGCTTTTTTGAAACAGAGTGTGAATAGCTAAAGATTCCTTCTTAGCAGCTTGCTGGTGTTGAAATATGTTGAAAAGGGCTTGATTCTGCATAATATAAGTCAGAATCATTGTGATCCTGCAACATTTTGAAAAGATATAGCCATATGGTCAAAAAGTGTTTATCTCACTGAGTTGAAGCTTTTTTGCAACAGAGCGTCAATAACTAATGATTCCTTTTTAGCAGCTTGCTGGTGCTGAAATATGTTGAAAAGGGCTTGATTCTGCATAATATAAGTCAGAATCATTGTGATCCTGCAACATTTTGAAAAGATATAGCCGTATGGGCTAAAAGTGTTTATCTCACTGACTTGAAGCTTTTTTGCAACAGAGCGTAAATAACTAAAGATTCCATTCTAGCAGCTTGCTGGTGTTGAAATATGTTGAAAAGGGCTTGATTCTGCATAATATAAGTCAAAATCATTGTGATCCTGCAACATTTTGAAAAGATATAGCCATACGGTCAAAAAGTGTTTATCTCACTGAGTTGAAGCTTTTTTGCAACAGAGTGTGAATAACTAAAGATTCCTTTCTAGCAGCTTGCTGGTGCTGAAATATGTTGAAAAGGGCTTGATTCTGCATAATATAAGTCAGAATCATTGTGATCCTGCAACATTTTGAAAAGATATAGCCATATGGTCAAAAAGTGTTTATCTCACTGAGTTGAACCTTTTTTGCAACAGAGCGTCAATAACTAAAGATTCCTTTCTAGCAGCTTGCTGGTGCTGAAATATGTTGAAAAGGGCTTGATTCTGCATAATATAAGTCAGAATCATTGTGATCCTGCAACATTTTGAAAAGATATAGCCATACGGTCAAAAAGTGTTAATCTCACTGAGTTGAAGCTTTTTTGCAACAGAGCGTAAATAACTAAAGATTCCATTCTAGCAGCTTGCTGGTGTTGAAATATGTTGAAAAGGGCTTGATTCTGCATAATATAAGTCAGAATCATTGTGATCCTGCAACATTTTGAAAAGATATAGCCGTATGGTCAAAAAGTGTTTATCTCACTGAGTTGAAGGTTTTTTTGAAACAGAGTGTGAATAACTAAAGATTCCTTTCTAACAGCTTGCTGGTGCTGAAATATGTTGAAAAGGGCTTGATTCTGCATAATATAAGTCAAAATCATTGTGATCCTGCAACATTTTGAAAAGATATAGCCACATGGGCAAAAAGTGTTTATCTCACTGAGTTGAAGCTTTTTTGCAACAGAGTGTGAATAACTAAAGATTCCTTTCTAGCAGCTTGCTGGTGCTGAAATATGTTGAAAAGGGCTTGATTCTGCATAATATAAGTCAAAATCATTGTGACCTGCAACATTTTGAAAAGATATAGCCATATGGGCAAAAAGTGTTTATCTCACTGAGTTGAAGCTTTTTTGCAACACAGTGTGAATAACTAAAGATTCCTTTCTAGCAGCTTGCTGGTGCTGAAATATGTTGAAAAGGGCTTGATTCTGCATAATATAAGTCAGAATCATTGTGATCCTGCAACATTTTGAAAAGATATAGCCATATGGGCAAAAAGTGTTTATCTCACTGAGTTGAAGCATTTTTGCAACAGAGTGTGAATAACTAAAGATTCCTTTCTAGCAGCTTGCTGGTGCTGAAATATGTTGAAAAGGGCTTGATTCTGCATAATATGAGTCAAAATCATTGTGATCCTGCAACATTTTGAAAAGATATAGCCATATGGTCAAAAAGTGTTTATCTCACTGAGTTGAAGCTTTTTTGCAACAGAGCGTCAATAACTAAAGATTCCTTTCTAGCAGCTTGCTGGTGCTTAAATATGTTGAAAAGGGCTTGATTCTGCATAATATAAGTCAAAATCATTTTGATCCTGCAACATTTTGAAAAGATATAGCCATATGGGCAAAAAGTGTTTATCTCACTGAGTTGAAGCTTTCTTGCAACAGAGTGTAAATAACTAAAGATTCCATTCTAGCAGCTTGCTGGTGCTGAAATATGTTGAAAAGGGCTTGATTCTGCATAATGTAAGTCAGAATCATTGTGATCCTGCATCATTTTGAAAAGATATAGCCATATGGTCAAAAAGTGTTTATCTCACTGAGTTGAAGCTTTTTTGCAACATAGCGTAAATAACTAAAGATTCCATTCTAGCAGCTTGCTGGTGCTGAAATATGTTGAAAAGGGCTTGATTCTGCATAATATAAGTCAAAATCATTGTGATCCTGCAACATTTTGAAAAGATATAGCCATATGGGCAAAAAGTGTTTATCTCACTGAGTTGAAGCTTTCTTGAAACAGAGTGTAAATAACTAAAGATTCCATTCTAGCAGCTTGCTGGTGCTGAAATATGTTGAAAAGGGCTTGATTCTGCATAATATAAGTCAGAATCATTGTGATCCTGCAACATTTTGAAAAGATATAGCCATATGGTCAAAAAGTGTTTATCTCACTGAGTTGAAGCTTTTTTGCAACAGAGCGTAAATAACTAAAGATTCCATTCTAGCAGCTTGCTGATGTTGAAATATGTTGAAAAGGGCTTGATTCTGCATAATATAAGTCAGAATCATTGTGATCCTGCAACATTTTGAAAAGATATAGCCATATGGTCAAAAAGTGTTTATCTCACTGAGTTGAAGCTTTTTTGAAACAGAGTGTGGATAACTAAAGATTCCTTTCTAGCAGCTTGCTGGTGCTGAAATATGTTGAAAAGGGCTTGATTCTGCATAATATAAGTCAAAATCATTGTGATCCTGCAACATTTTGAAAAGATAAAGCCATATGGGCAAAAAGTGTTTATCTCACTGAGTTGAAGCTTTTTTGCAACAGAGTGTGAATAACTAAAGATTCCTTTCTAGCAGCTTGCTGGTGCTGAAATATGTTGAAAAGGGCTTGATTCTGCATAATATAAGTCAGAATCATTTTGATCCTGCAACATTTTGAAAAGATAAAGCCATATGGTCAAAAAGTGTTTATCTCACTGAGTTGAAGCTTTTTTGAAACAGAGTGTGAATAACTAAAGATTCCTTCTTAGCAGCTTGCTGGTGTTGAAATATGTTGAAAAGGGCTTGATTCTGCATAATATAAGTCAGAATCATTGTGATCCTGCAACATTTTGAAAAGATATAGCCATATGGTCAAAAAGTGTTTATCTCACTGAGTTGAAGCTTTTTTGCAACAGAGCGTCAATAACTAATGATTCCTTTTTAGCAGCTTGATGGTGCTGAAATATGTTGAAAAGGGCTTGATTCTGCATAATATAAGTCAGAATCATTGTGATCCTGCAACATTTTGAAAAGATATAGCCGTATGGTCTAAAAGTGTTTATCTCACTGACTTGAAGCTTTTTTGCAACAGAGCGTAAATAACTAAAGATTCCATTCTAGCAGCTTGCTGGTGTTGAAATATGTTGAAAAGGGCTTGATTCTGCATAATATAAGTCAAAATCATTGTGATCCTGCAACATTTTGAAAAGATATAGCCATACGGTCAAAAAGTGTTTATCTCACTGAGTTGAAGCTTTTTTGCAACAGAGTGTGAATAACTAAAGATTCCTTTCTAGCAGCTTGCTGGTGCTGAAATATGTTGAAAAGGGCTTGATTCTGCATAATATAAGTCAGAATCATTGTGATCCTGCAACATTTTGAAAAGATATAGCCATATGGTCAAAAAGTGTTTATCTCACTGAGTTGAACCTTTTTTGCAACAGAGCGTCAATAACTAAAGATTCCTTTCTAGCAGCTTGCTGGTGCTGAAATATGTTGAAAAGGGCTTGATTCTGCATAATATAAGTCAGAATCATTGTGATCCTGCAACATTTTGAAAAGATATAGCCATACGGTCAAAAAGTGTTAATCTCACTGAGTTGAAGCTTTTTTGCAACAGAGCGTAAATAACTAAAGATTCCATTCTAGCAGCTTGCTGGTGTTGAAATATGTTGAAAAGGGCTTGATTCTGCATAATATAAGTCAGAATCATTGTGATCCTGCAACATTTTGAAAAGATATAGCCGTATGGTCAAAAAGTGTTTATCTCACTGAGTTGAAGGTTTTTTGCAACAGAGCGTAAATAACTAAAGATTCCATTCTAGCAGCTTGCTGGTGCTGAAATATGTTGAAAAGGGCTTGATTCTGCATAATATAAGTCAGAATCATTGTGATCCTGCAACATTTTGAAAAGATATAGCCATATGGTCAAAAAGTGTTTATCTCACTGAGTTGAAGCTTTTTTGAAACAGAGTGTGAATAACTAAATATTCCTTTCTAACAGCTTGCTGGTGCTGAAATATGTTGAAAAGGGCTTGATTCTGCATAATATAAGTCAAAATCATTGTGATCCTGCAACATTTTGAAAAGATATAGCCACATGGGCAAAAAGTGTTTATCTCACTGAGTTGAAGCTTTTTTGCAACAGAGTGTGAATTACTAAAGATTCCTTTCTAGCAGCTTGCTGGTGCTGAAATATGTTGAAAAGGGCTTGATTCTGCATAATATAAGTCAAAATCATTGTGATCCTGCAACATTTTGAAACGATATAGCCATATGGTCAAAAAGTGTTTATCTCACTGAGTTGAAGCTTTTTTGCAACAGAGCGTAAATAACTAAAGATTCCATTCAAGCAGCTTGCTGGTGCTGAAATATGTTGAAAAGGGCTTGATTCTGCATAATATAAGTCAGAATCATTGTCATCCTGCAACATTTTGAAACAATATAGCCATATGGTCAAAAAGTGTTTATCTCACTGAGTTGAAGCTTTTTTGAAACAGAGTGTGAATAACTAAAGATTCCTTTCTAGCAGCTTGCTGGTGCTGAAATATGTTGAAAAGGGCTTGATTCTGCATAATATAAGTCAAAATCATTGTGATCCTGCAACATTTTGAAAAAATATAGCCATATGGGCAAAAAGTGTTTATCTCACTGAGTTGAAGCTTTTTTTGCAACAGAGTGTGAATAACTAAAGATTCCTTTCTAGCAGCTTGCTGGTGCTGAAATATGTTGAAAAGGGCTTGATTCTGCATAATATAAGTCAGAATCATTGTGATCCTGCAACATTTTGTAAAGATATAGCCATATGGTCAAAAAGTGTTTATCTCCCTGAGTTGAAGCTTTTTTGAAACAGAGCGTCAATAACTAAAGATTCCTTTCTAGCAGCTTGCTGGTGCTGAAATATGTTGAAAAGGGCTTGATTCTGCATAATATAAGTCAGAATCATTGTGATCCTGCAACATTTTGAAAAGATATAGCCATATGGGCAAAAAGTGTTTATCTCACTGAGTTGAAGCTTTTTTGAAACAGAGTGTGAATAACTAAAGATTCCTTTCTAGCAGCTTGCTGATGTTGAAATATGTTGAAAAGGGCTTGATTCTGCATAATATAAGTCAGAATCATTGTGATCCTGCAACATTTTGAAAAGATATAGCCATATGGTCAAAAAGTGTTTATCTCACTGAGTTGAAGCTTTTTTGAAACAGAGTGTGAATAACTAAAGATTCCTTTCTAGCAGCTTGCTGGTGCTGAAATATGTTGAAAAGGGCTTGATTCTGCATAATATAAGTCAAAATCATTGTGATCCTGCAACATTTTGAAAAGATAAAGCCATATGGTCAAAAAGTGTTTATCTCACTGAGTTGAAGCTTTTTTGCAACAGAGTGTGAATAACTAAAGATTCCTTTCTAGCAGCTTGCTGGTGCTGAAATATGTTGAAAAGGGCTTGATTCTGCATAATATAAGTCAGAATCATTTTGATCCTGCAACATTTTGAAAAGATAAAGCCATATGGTCAAAAAGTGTTTATCTCACTGAGTTGAAGCTTTTTTGAAACAGAGTGTGAATAACTAAAGATTCCATTCTAGCAGCTTGCTGGTGTTGAAATATGTTGAAAAGGGCTTGATTCTGCATAATATAAGTCAAAATCATTGTGATCCTGCAACATTTTGAAAAGATATAGCCATACGGTCAAAAAGTGTTTATCTCACTGAGTTGAAGCTTTTTTGCAACAGAGTGTGAATAACTAAAGATTCCTTTCTAGCAGCTTGCTGGTGCTGAAATATGTTGAAAAGGGCTTGATTCTGCATAATATAAGTCAGAATCATTGTGATCCTGCAACATTTTGAAAAGATATAGCCATATGGTCAAAAAGTGTTTATCTCACTGAGTTGAACCTTTTTTGCAACAGAGCGTCAATAACTAAAGATTCCTTTCTAGCAGCTTGCTGGTGCTGAAATATGTTGAAAAGGGCTTGATTCTGCATAATATAAGTCAGAATCATTGTGATCCTGCAACATTTTGAAAAGATATAGCCATACGGTCAAAAAGTGTTTATCTCACTGAGTTGAAGCTTTTTTGCAACAGAGCGTAAATAACTAAAGATTCCATTCTAGCAGCTTGCTGGTGTTGAAATATGTTGAAAAGGGCTTGATTCTGCATAATATAAGTCAGAATCATTGTGATCCTGCAACATTTTGAAAAGATATAGCCGTATGGTCAAAAAGTGTTTATCTCACTGAGTTGAAGCTTTTTTGCAACAGAGCGTAAATAACTAAAGATTCCATTCTAGCAGCTTGCTGGTGTTGAAATATGTTGAAAAGGGCTTGATTCTGCATAATATAAGTCAGAATCATTGTGATCCTGCAACATTTTGAAAAGATATAGCCGTATGGTCAAAAAGTGTTTATCTCACTGAGTTGAAGGTTTTTTGCAACAGAGCGTAAATAACTAAAGATTCCATTCTAGCAGCTTGCTGGTGCTGAAATATGTTGAAAAGGGCTTGATTCTGCATAATATAAGTCAGAATCATTGTGATCCTGCAACATTTTGAAAAGATATAGCCATATGGTCAAAAAGTGTTTATCTCACTGAGTTGAAGCTTTTTTGAAACAGAGTGTGAATAACTAAATATTCCTTTCTAACAGCTTGCTGGTGCTGAAATATGTTGAAAAGGGCTTGATTCTGCATAATATAAGTCAAAATCATTGTGATCCTGCAACATTTTGAAAAGATATAGCCACATGGGCAAAAAGTGTTTATCTCACTGAGTTGAAGCTTTTTTGCAACAGAGTGTGAATTACTAAAGATTCCTTTCTAGCAGCTTGCTGGTGCTGAAATATGTTGAAAAGGGCTTGATTCTGCATAATATAAGTCAAAATCATTGTGATCCTGCAACATTTTGAAACGATATAGCCATATGGTCAAAAAGTGTTTATCTCACTGAGTTGAAGCTTTTTTGCAACAGAGCGTAAATAACTAAAGATTCCATTCAAGCAGCTTGCTGGTGCTGAAATATGTTGAAAAGGGCTTGATTCTGCATAATATAAGTCAGAATCATTGTCATCCTGCAACATTTTGAAACAATATAGCCATATGGTCAAAAAGTGTTTATCTCACTGAGTTGAAGCTTTTTTGAAACAGAGTGTGAATAACTAAAGATTCCTTTCTAGCAGCTTGCTGGTGCTGAAATATGTTGAAAAGGGCTTGATTCTGCATAATATAAGTCAAAATCATTGTGATCCTGCAACATTTTGAAAAAATATAGCCATATGGGCAAAAAGTGTTTATCTCACTGAGTTGAAGCTTTTTTGCAACAGAGTGTGAATAACTAAAGATTCCTTTCTAGCAGCTTGCTGGTGCTGAAATATGTTGAAAAGGGCTTGATTCTGCATAATATAAGTCAGAATCATTGTGATCCTGCAACATTTTGTAAAGATATAGCCATATGGTCAAAAAGTGTTTATCTCCCTGAGTTGAAGCTTTTTTGAAACAGAGCGTCAATAACTAAAGATTCCTTTCTAGCAGCTTGCTGGTGCTGAAATATGTTGAAAAGGGCTTGATTCTGCATAATATAAGTCAGAATCATTGTGATCCTGCAACATTTTGAAAAGATATAGCCATATGGGCAAAAAGTGTTTATCTCACTGAGTTGAAGCTTTTTTGAAACAGAGTGTGAATAACTAAAGATTCCTTTCTAGCAGCTTGCTGATGTTGAAATATGTTGAAAAGGGCTTGATTCTGCATAATATAAGTCAGAATCATTGTGATCCTGCAACATTTTGAAAAGATATAGCCATATGGTCAAAAAGTGTTTATCTCACTGAGTTGAAGCTTTTTTGAAACAGAGTGTGAATAACTAAAGATTCCTTTCTAGCAGCTTGCTGGTGCTGAAATATGTTGAAAAGGGCTTGATTCTGCATAATATAAGTCAAAATCATTGTGATCCTGCAACATTTTGAAAAGATAAAGCCATATGGTCAAAAAGTGTTTATCTCACTGAGTTGAAGCTTTTTTGCAACAGAGTGTGAATAACTAAAGATTCCTTTCTAGCAGCTTGCTGGTGCTGAAATATGTTGAAAAGGGCTTGATTCTGCATAATATAAGTCAGAATCATTTTGATCCTGCAACATTTTGAAAAGATAAAGCCATATGGTCAAAAAGTGTTTATCTCACTGAGTTGAAGCTTTTTTGAAACAGAGTGTGAATAACTAAAGATTCCATTCTAGCAGCTTGCTGGTGTTGAAATATGTTGAAAAGGGCTTGATTCTGCATAATATAAGTCAAAATCATTGTGATCCTGCAACATTTTGAAAAGATATAGCCATACGGTCAAAAAGTGTTTATCTCACTGAGTTGAAGCTTTTTTGCAACAGAGTGTGAATAACTAAAGATTCCTTTCTAGCAGCTTGCTGGTGCTGAAATATGTTGAAAAGGGCTTGATTCTGCATAATATAAGTCAGAATCATTGTGATCCTGCAACATTTTGAAAAGATATAGCCATATGGTCAAAAAGTGTTTATCTCACTGAGTTGAACCTTTTTTGCAACAGAGCGTCAATAACTAAAGATTCCTTTCTAGCAGCTTGCTGGTGCTGAAATATGTTGAAAAGGGCTTGATTCTGCATAATATAAGTCAGAATCATTGTGATCCTGCAACATTTTGAAAAGATATAGCCATACGGTCAAAAAGTGTTTATCTCACTGAGTTGAAGCTTTTTTGCAACAGAGCGTAAATAACTAAAGATTCCATTCTAGCAGCTTGCTGGTGTTGAAATATGTTGAAAAGGGCTTGATTCTGCATAATATAAGTCAGAATCATTGTGATCCTGCAACATTTTGAAAAGATATAGCCGTATGGTCAAAAAGTGTTTATCTCACTGAGTTGAAGCTTTTTTGCAACAGAGCGTAAATAACTAAAGATTCCATTCGAGCAGCTTGCTGGTGCTGAAATATGTTGAAAAGGGCTTGATTCTGCATAATATAAGTCAGAATCATTGTGATCCTGCAACATTTTGAAAAGATATAGCCATATGGTCAAAAAGTGTTTATCTCACTGAGTTGAAGCTTTTTTGAAACAGAGTGTGAATAACTAAAGATTCCTTTCTAACAGCTTGCTGGTGCTGAAATATGTTGAAAAGGGCTAGATTCTGCATAATATAAGTCAAAATCATTGTGATCCTGCAACATTTTGAAAAGATATAGCCACATGGGCAAAAAGTGTTTATCTCACTGAGTTGAAGCTTTTTTGCAACAGAGTGTGAATTACTAAAGATTCCTTTCTAGCAGCTTGCTGGTGCTGAAATATGTTGAAAAGGGCTTGATTCTGCATGATATAAGTCAAAATCATTGTGATCCTGCAACATTTTGAAAAGATATAGCCATACGGTCAAAAAGTGTTTATCTCACTGAGTTGAAGCTTTTTTGCAACAGAGCGTCAATAACTAATGATTCCTTTTTAGCAGCTTGATGGTGCTGAAATATGTTGAAAAGGGCTTGATTCTGCATAATATAAGTCAGAATCATTGTGATCCTGCAACATTTTGAAAAGATATAGCCGTATGGTCTAAAAGTGTTTATCTCACTGACTTGAAGCTTTTTTGCAACAGAGCGTAAATAACTAAAGATTCCATTCTAGCAGCTTGCTGGTGTTGAAATATGTTGAAAAGGGCTTGATTCTGCATAATATAAGTCAAAATCATTGTGATCCTGCAACATTTTGAAAAGATATAGCCATACGGTCAAAAAGTGTTTATCTCACTGAGTTGAAGCTTTTTTGCAACAGAGTGTGAATAACTAAAGATTCCTTTCTAGCAGCTTGCTGGTGCTGAAATATGTTGAAAAGGGCTTGATTCTGCATAATATAAGTCAGAATCATTGTGATCCTGCAACATTTTGAAAAGATATAGCCATATGGTCAAAAAGTGTTTATCTCACTGAGTTGAACCTTTTTTGCAACAGAGCGTCAATAACTAAAGATTCCTTTCTAGCAGCTTGCTGGTGCTGAAATATGTTGAAAAGGGCTTGATTCTGCATAATATAAGTCAGAATCATTGTGATCCTGCAACATTTTGAAAAGATATAGCCATACGGTCAAAAAGTGTTAATCTCACTGAGTTGAAGCTTTTTTGCAACAGAGCGTAAATAACTAAAGATTCCATTCTAGCAGCTTGCTGGTGTTGAAATATGTTGAAAAGGGCTTGATTCTGCATAATATAAGTCAGAATCATTGTGATCCTGCAACATTTTGAAAAGATATAGCCGTATGGTCAAAAAGTGTTTATCTCACTGAGTTGAAGGTTTTTTGCAACAGAGCGTAAATAACTAAAGATTCCATTCTAGCAGCTTGCTGGTGCTGAAATATGTTGAAAAGGGCTTGATTCTGCATAATATAAGTCAGAATCATTGTGATCCTGCAACATTTTGAAAAGATATAGCCATATGGTCAAAAAGTGTTTATCTCACTGAGTTGAAGCTTTTTTGAAACAGAGTGTGAATAACTAAATATTCCTTTCTAACAGCTTGCTGGTGCTGAAATATGTTGAAAAGGGCTTGATTCTGCATAATATAAGTCAAAATCATTGTGATCCTGCAACATTTTGAAAAGATATAGCCACATGGGCAAAAAGTGTTTATCTCACTGAGTTGAAGCTTTTTTGCAACAGAGTGTGAATTACTAAAGATTCCTTTCTAGCAGCTTGCTGGTGCTGAAATATGTTGAAAAGGGCTTGATTCTGCATAATATAAGTCAAAATCATTGTGATCCTGCAACATTTTGAAACGATATAGCCATATGGTCAAAAAGTGTTTATCTCACTGAGTTGAAGCTTTTTTGCAACAGAGCGTAAATAACTAAAGATTCCATTCAAGCAGCTTGCTGGTGCTGAAATATGTTGAAAAGGGCTTGATTCTGCATAATATAAGTCAGAATCATTGTCATCCTGCAACATTTTGAAACAATATAGCCATATGGTCAAAAAGTGTTTATCTCACTGAGTTGAAGCTTTTTTGAAACAGAGTGTGAATAACTAAAGATTCCTTTCTAGCAGCTTGCTGGTGCTGAAATATGTTGAAAAGGGCTTGATTCTGCATAATATAAGTCAAAATCATTGTGATCCTGCAACATTTTGAAAAAATATAGCCATATGGGCAAAAAGTGTTTATCTCACTGAGTTGAAGCTTTTTTGCAACAGAGTGTGAATAACTAAAGATTCCTTTCTAGCAGCTTGCTGGTGCTGAAATATGTTGAAAAGGGCTTGATTCTGCATAATATAAGTCAGAATCATTGTGATCCTGCAACATTTTGTAAAGATATAGCCATATGGTCAAAAAGTGTTTATCTCCCTGAGTTGAAGCTTTTTTGAAACAGAGCGTCAATAACTAAAGATTCCTTTCTAGCAGCTTGCTGGTGCTGAAATATGTTGAAAAGGGCTTGATTCTGCATAATATAAGTCAGAATCATTGTGATCCTGCAACATTTTGAAAAGATATAGCCATATGGGCAAAAAGTGTTTATCTCACTGAGTTGAAGCTTTTTTGAAACAGAGTGTGAATAACTAAAGATTCCTTTCTAGCAGCTTGCTGATGTTGAAATATGTTGAAAAGGGCTTGATTCTGCATAATATAAGTCAGAATCATTGTGATCCTGCAACATTTTGAAAAGATATAGCCATATGGTCAAAAAGTGTTTATCTCACTGAGTTGAAGCTTTTTTGAAACAGAGTGTGAATAACTAAAGATTCCTTTCTAGCAGCTTGCTGGTGCTGAAATATGTTGAAAAGGGCTTGATTCTGCATAATATAAGTCAAAATCATTGTGATCCTGCAACATTTTGAAAAGATAAAGCCATATGGTCAAAAAGTGTTTATCTCACTGAGTTGAAGCTTTTTTGCAACAGAGTGTGAATAACTAAAGATTCCTTTCTAGCAGCTTGCTGGTGCTGAAATATGTTGAAAAGGGCTTGATTCTGCATAATATAAGTCAGAATCATTTTGATCCTGCAACATTTTGAAAAGATAAAGCCATATGGTCAAAAAGTGTTTATCTCACTGAGTTGAAGCTTTTTTGAAACAGAGTGTGAATAACTAAAGATTCCATTCTAGCAGCTTGCTGGTGTTGAAATATGTTGAAAAGGGCTTGATTCTGCATAATATAAGTCAAAATCATTGTGATCCTGCAACATTTTGAAAAGATATAGCCATACGGTCAAAAAGTGTTTATCTCACTGAGTTGAAGCTTTTTTGCAACAGAGTGTGAATAACTAAAGATTCCTTTCTAGCAGCTTGCTGGTGCTGAAATATGTTGAAAAGGGCTTGATTCTGCATAATATAAGTCAGAATCATTGTGATCCTGCAACATTTTGAAAAGATATAGCCATATGGTCAAAAAGTGTTTATCTCACTGAGTTGAACCTTTTTTGCAACAGAGCGTCAATAACTAAAGATTCCTTTCTAGCAGCTTGCTGGTGCTGAAATATGTTGAAAAGGGCTTGATTCTGCATAATATAAGTCAGAATCATTGTGATCCTGCAACATTTTGAAAAGATATAGCCATACGGTCAAAAAGTGTTTATCTCACTGAGTTGAAGCTTTTTTGCAACAGAGCGTAAATAACTAAAGATTCCATTCTAGCAGCTTGCTGGTGTTGAAATATGTTGAAAAGGGCTTGATTCTGCATAATATAAGTCAGAATCATTGTGATCCTGCAACATTTTGAAAAGATATAGCCGTATGGTCAAAAAGTGTTTATCTCACTGAGTTGAAGCTTTTTTGCAACAGAGCGTAAATAACTAAAGATTCCATTCGAGCAGCTTGCTGGTGCTGAAATATGTTGAAAAGGGCTTGATTCTGCATAATATAAGTCAGAATCATTGTGATCCTGCAACATTTTGAAAAGATATAGCCATATGGTCAAAAAGTGTTTATCTCACTGAGTTGAAGCTTTTTTGAAACAGAGTGTGAATAACTAAAGATTCCTTTCTAACAGCTTGCTGGTGCTGAAATATGTTGAAAAGGGCTAGATTCTGCATAATATAAGTCAAAATCATTGTGATCCTGCAACATTTTGAAAAGATATAGCCACATGGGCAAAAAGTGTTTATCTCACTGAGTTGAAGCTTTTTTGCAACAGAGTGTGAATTACTAAAGATTCCTTTCTAGCAGCTTGCTGGTGCTGAAATATGTTGAAAAGGGCTTGATTCTGCATGATATAAGTCAAAATCATTGTGATCCTGCAACATTTTGAAAAGATATAGCCATACGGTCAAAAAGTGTTTATCTCACTGAGTTGAAGCTTTTTTGTAACAGAGTGTCAATAACTAAAGATTCCTTTCTAGCAGCTTGCTGGTGCTGAAATATGTTGAAAAGGGCTTGATTCTGCATAATATAAGTCAAAATCATTGTGATCCTGCAACATTTTGAAAAGATATAGCCATATGGTCAAAAAGTGTTTATCTCACTGAGTTGAAGCTTTTTTGCAACAGAGCGTAAATAACTAAAGATTCCATTCTAGCAGCTTGCTGATGTTGAAATATGTTGAAAAGGGCTTGATTCTGCATAATATAAGTCAGAATCATTGTGATCCTGCAACATTTTGAAAAGATATAGCCATATGGTCAAAAAGTGTTTATCTCACTGAGTTGAAGCTTTTTTGAAACAGAGTGTGAATAACTAAAGATTCCTTTCTAGCAGCTTGCTGGTGCTGAAATATGTTGAAAAGGGCTTGATTCTGCATAATATAAGTCAAAATCATTGTGATCCTGCAACATTTTGAAAAGATAAAGCCATATGGGCAAAAAGTGTTTATCTCACTGAGTTGAAGCTTTTTTGCAACAGAGTGTGAATAACTAAAGATTCCTTTCTAGCAGCTTGCTGGTGCTGAAATATGTTGAAAAGGGCTTGATTCTGCATAATATAAGTCAGAATCATTTTGATCCTGCAACATTTTGAAAAGATAAAGCCATATGGTCAAAAAGTGTTTATCTCACTGAGTTGAAGCTTTTTTGAAACAGAGTGTGAATAACTAAAGATTCCTTCTTAGCAGCTTGCTGGTGTTGAAATATGTTGAAAAGGGCTTGATTCTGCATAATATAAGTCAGAATCATTGTGATCCTGCAACATTTTGAAAAGATATAGCCATATGGTCAAAAAGTGTTTATCTCACTGAGTTGAAGCTTTTTTGCAACAGAGCGTCAATAACTAATGATTCCTTTTTAGCAGCTTGATGGTGCTGAAATATGTTGAAAAGGGCTTGATTCTGCATAATATAAGTCAGAATCATTGTGATCCTGCAACATTTTGAAAAGATATAGCCGTATGGTCTAAAAGTGTTTATCTCACTGACTTGAAGCTTTTTTGCAACAGAGCGTAAATAACTAAAGATTCCATTCTAGCAGCTTGCTGGTGTTGAAATATGTTGAAAAGGGCTTGATTCTGCATAATATAAGTCAAAATCATTGTGATCCTGCAACATTTTGAAAAGATATAGCCATACGGTCAAAAAGTGTTTATCTCACTGAGTTGAAGCTTTTTTGCAACAGAGTGTGAATAACTAAAGATTCCTTTCTAGCAGCTTGCTGGTGCTGAAATATGTTGAAAAGGGCTTGATTCTGCATAATATAAGTCAGAATCATTGTGATCCTGCAACATTTTGAAAAGATATAGCCATATGGTCAAAAAGTGTTTATCTCACTGAGTTGAACCTTTTTTGCAACAGAGCGTCAATAACTAAAGATTCCTTTCTAGCAGCTTGCTGGTGCTGAAATATGTTGAAAAGGGCTTGATTCTGCATAATATAAGTCAGAATCATTGTGATCCTGCAACATTTTGAAAAGATATAGCCATACGGTCAAAAAGTGTTAATCTCACTGAGTTGAAGCTTTTTTGCAACAGAGCGTAAATAACTAAAGATTCCATTCTAGCAGCTTGCTGGTGTTGAAATATGTTGAAAAGGGCTTGATTCTGCATAATATAAGTCAGAATCATTGTGATCCTGCAACATTTTGAAAAGATATAGCCGTATGGTCAAAAAGTGTTTATCTCACTGAGTTGAAGGTTTTTTGCAACAGAGCGTAAATAACTAAAGATTCCATTCTAGCAGCTTGCTGGTGCTGAAATATGTTGAAAAGGGCTTGATTCTGCATAATATAAGTCAGAATCATTGTGATCCTGCAACATTTTGAAAAGATATAGCCATATGGTCAAAAAGTGTTTATCTCACTGAGTTGAAGCTTTTTTGAAACAGAGTGTGAATAACTAAATATTCCTTTCTAACAGCTTGCTGGTGCTGAAATATGTTGAAAAGGGCTTGATTCTGCATAATATAAGTCAAAATCATTGTGATCCTGCAACATTTTGAAAAGATATAGCCACATGGGCAAAAAGTGTTTATCTCACTGAGTTGAAGCTTTTTTGCAACAGAGTGTGAATTACTAAAGATTCCTTTCTAGCAGCTTGCTGGTGCTGAAATATGTTGAAAAGGGCTTGATTCTGCATAATATAAGTCAAAATCATTGTGATCCTGCAACATTTTGAAACGATATAGCCATATGGTCAAAAAGTGTTTATCTCACTGAGTTGAAGCTTTTTTGCAACAGAGCGTAAATAACTAAAGATTCCATTCAAGCAGCTTGCTGGTGCTGAAATATGTTGAAAAGGGCTTGATTCTGCATAATATAAGTCAGAATCATTGTCATCCTGCAACATTTTGAAACGATATAGCCATATGGTCAAAAAGTGTTTATCTCACTGAGTTGAAGCTTTTTTGAAACAGAGTGTGAATAACTAAAGATTCCTTTCTAGCAGCTTGCTGGTGCTGAAATATGTTGAAAAGGGCTTGATTCTGCATAATATAAGTCAAAATCATTGTGATCCTGCAACATTTTGAAAAAATATAGCCATATGGGCAAAAAGTGTTTATCTCACTGAGTTGAAGCTTTTTTGCAACAGAGTGTGAATAACTAAAGATTCCTTTCTAGCAGCTTGCTTGTGCTGAAATATGTTGAAAAGGGCTTGATTCTGCATAATATAAGTCAAAATCATTGTGATCCTGCAACATTTTGAAAAGATATAGCCATATGGTCAAAAAGTGTTTATCTCACTGAGTTGAAGCTTTTTTGCAACAGAGTGTGAATAACTAAAGATTCCTTTCTAGCAGCTTGCTGGTGCTGAAATATGTTGAAAAGGGCTTGATTCTGCATAATATAAGTCAGAATCATTGTGATCCTGCAACATTTTGTAAAGATATAGCCATATGGTCAAAAAGTGTTTATCACCCTGAGTTGAAGCTTTTTTGAAACAGAGCGTCAATAACTAAAGATTCCTTTCTAGCAGCTTGCTGGTGCTGAAATATGTTGAAAAGGGCTTGATTCTGCATAATATAAGTCAGAATCATTGTGATCCTGCAACATTTTGAAAAGATATAGCCATATGGGCAAAAAGTGTTTATCTCACTGAGTTGAAGCTTTTTTGAAACAGAGTGTGAATAACTAAAGATTCCTTTCTAGCAGCAGCTTGCTGATGTTGAAATATGTTGAAAAGGGCTTGATTCTGCATAATATAAGTCAGAATCATTGTGATCCTGCAACATTTTGAAAAGATATAGCCATATGGTCAAAAAGTGTTTATCTCACTGAGTTGAAGCTTTTTTGAAACAGAGTGTGAATAACTAAAGATTCCTTTCTAGCAGCTTGCTGGTGCTGAAATATGTTGAAAAGGGCTTGATTCTGCATAATATAAGTCAAAATCATTGTGATCCTGCAACATTTTGAAAAGATAAAGCCATATGGTCAAAAAGTGTTTATCTCACTGAGTTGAAGCTTTTTTGCAACAGAGTGTGAATAACTAAAGATTCCTTTCTAGCAGCTTGCTGGTGCTGAAATATGTTGAAAAGGGCTTGATTCTGCATAATATAAGTCAGAATCATTTTGATCCTGCAACATTTTGAAAAGATAAAGCCATATGGTCAAAAAGTGTTTATCTCACTGAGTTGAAGCTTTTTTGAAACAGAGTGTGAATAACTAAAGATTCCTTCTTAGCAGCTTGCTGGTGTTGAAATATGTTGAAAAGGGCTTGATTCTGCATAATATAAGTCAGAATCATTGTGATCCTGCAACATTTTGAAAAGATATAGCCATATGGTCAAAAAGTGTTTATCTCACTGAGTTGAAGCTTTTTTGCAACAGAGCGTCAATAACTAAAGATTCCTTTCTAGCAGCTTGCTGGTGCTGAAATATGTTGAAAAGGGCTTGATTCTGCATAATATAAGTCAGAATCATTGTGATCCTGCAACATTTTGAAAAGATATAGCCGTATGGTCTAAAAGTGTTTATCTCACTGACTTGAAGCTTTTTTGCAACAGAGCGTAAATAACTAAAGATTCCATTCTAGCAGCTTGCTGGTGTTGAAATATGTTGAAAAGGGCTTGATTCTGCATAATATAAGTCAAAATCATTGTGATCCTGCAACATTTTGAAAAGATATAGCCATACGGTCAAAAAGTGTTTATCTCACTGAGTTGAAGCTTTTTTGCAACAGAGTGTGAATAACTAAAGATTCCTTTCTAGCAGCTTGCTGGTGCTGAAATATGTTGAAAAGGGCTTGATTCTGCATAATATAAGTCAGAATCATTGTGATCCTGCAACATTTTGAAAAGATATAGCCATATGGTCAAAAAGTGTTTATCTCACTGAGTTGAACCTTTTTTGCAACAGAGCGTCAATAACTAAAGATTCCTTTCTAGCAGCTTGCTGGTGCTGAAATATGTTGAAAAGGGCTTGATTCTGCATAATATAAGTCAGAATCATTGTGATCCTGCAACATTTTGAAAAGATATAGCCATACGGTCAAAAAGTGTTTATCTCACTGAGTTGAAGCTTTTTTGCAACAGAGCGTAAATAACTAAAGATTCCATTCTAGCAGCTTGCTGGTGTTGAAATATGTTGAAAAGGGCTTGATTCTGCATAATATAAGTCAGAATCATTGTGATCCTGCAACATTTTGAAAAGATATAGCCGTATGGTCAAAAAGTGTTTATCTCACTGAGTTGAAGCTTTTTTGCAACAGAGCGTAAATAACTAAAGATTCCATTCGAGCAGCTTGCTGGTGCTGAAATATGTTGAAAAGGGCTTGATTCTGCATAATATAAGTCAGAATCATTGTGATCCTGCAACATTTTGAAAAGATATAGCCATATGGTCAAAAAGTGTTTATCTCACTGAGTTGAACCTTTTTTGAAACAGAGTGTGAATAACTAAAGATTCCTTTCTAACAGCTTGCTGGTGCTGAAATATGTTGAAAAGGGCTAGATTCTGCATAATATAAGTCAAAATCATTGTGATCCTGCAACATTTTGAAAAGATATAGCCACATGGGCAAAAAGTGTTTATCTCACTGAGTTGAAGCTTTTTTGCAACAGAGTGTGAATTACTAAAGATTCCTTTCTAGCAGCTTGCTGGTGCTGAAATATGTTGAAAAGGGCTTGATTCTGCATGATATAAGTCAAAATCATTGTGATCCTGCAACATTTTGAAAAGATATAGCCATACGGTCAAAAAGTGTTTATCTCACTGAGTTGAAGCTTTTTTGTAACAGAGTGTCAATAACTAAAGATTCCTTTCTAGCAGCTTGCTGGTGCTGAAATATGTTGAAAAGGGCTTGATTCTGCATAATATAAGTCAAAATCATTGTGATCCTGCAACATTTTGAAAAGATATAGCCATACGGTCAAAAAGTGTTTATCTCACTGAGTTGAAGCTTTTTTGCAACAGAGTGTCAATAACTAAAGATTCCTTTCTAGCAGCTTGCTGGTGCTGAAATATGTTGAAAAGGGCTTGATTCTGCATAATATAAGTCAAAATCATTGTGATCCTGCAACATTTTGAAAAGATATAGCCATACGGTCAAAAAGTGTTTATCTCACTGAGTTGAAGCTTTTTTGCAACAGAGTGTCAATAACTAAAGATTCCTTTCTAGCAGCTTGCTGGTGCTGAAATATGTTGAAAAGGGCTTGATTCTGCATAATATAAGTCAAAATCATTGTGATCCTGCAACATTTTGAAAAGATATAGCCATACGGTCAAAAAGTGTTTATCTCACTGAGTTGAAGCTTTTTTGCAACAGAGTGTCAATAACTAAAGATTCCTTTCTAGCAGCTTGCTGGTGCTGAAATATGTTGAAAAGGGCTTGAATCTGCATAATATAAGTCAAAATCATTGTGATCCTGCAACATTTTGAAAAGATATAGCCATACGGTCAAAAAGTGTTTATCTCACTGAGTTGAAGCTTTTTTGCAACAGAGTGTGAATAACTAAAGATTCCTTTCTAGCAGCTTGCTGGTGCTGAAATATGTTGAAAAGGGCTTGATTCTGCATAATATAAGTCAGAATCATTGTGATCCTGCAACATTTTGAAAAGATATAGCCATATGGTCAAAAAGTGTTTATCTCACTGAGTTGAACCTTTTTTGCAACAGAGCGTCAATAACTAAAGATTCCTTTCTAGCAGCTTGCTGGTGCTGAAATATGTTGAAAAGGGCTTGATTCTGCATAATATAAGTCAAAATCATTGTGATCCTGCAACATTTTGAAAAGATAAAGCCATATGGGCAAAAAGTGTTTATCTCACTGAGTTGAAGCTTTTTTGCAACAGAGTGTGAATAACTAAAGATTCCTTTCTAGCAGCTTGCTGGTGCTGAAATATGTTGAAAAGGGCTTGATTCTGCATAATATAAGTCAGAATCATTGTGATCCTGCAACATTTTGAAAAGATATAGCCATACGGTCAAAAAGTGTTTATCTCACTGAGTTGAAGCTTTTTTGCAACAGAGCGTAAATAACTAAAGATTCCATTCTAGCAGCTTGCTGGTGCTGAAATATGTTGAAAAGGGCTTGATTCTGCATAATGTAAGTCAGAATCATTGTGATCCTGCATCATTTTGAAAAGATATAGCCATATGGTCAAAAAGTGTTTATCTCACTGAGTTGAAGCTTTTTTGCAACATAGCGTAAATAACTAAAGATTCCATTCTAGCAGCTTGCTGGTGCTGAAATATGTTGAAAAGGGCTTGATTCTGCATAATATGAGTCAAAATCATTGTGATCCTGCAACATTTTGAAAAGATATAGCCATACGGTCAAAAAGTGTTTATCTCACTGCGTTGAAGCTTTTTTGCAACAGAGCGTGAATAACTAAAGATTCCTTTCTAGCAGCTTGCTGGTGCTGAAATATGTTGAAAAGGGCTTGATTCTGCATAATATAAGTCAGAATCATTGTGATCCTGCAACATTTTGAAAAGATATAGCCATATGGTCAAAAAGTGTTTATCTCACTGAGTTGAACCTTTTTTGCAACAGAGCGTCAATAACTAAAGATTCCTTTCTAGCAGCTTGCTGGTGCTGAAATATGTTGAAAAGGGCTTGATTCTGCATAATATAAGTCAAAATCATTGTGATCCTGCAACATTTTGAAAAGATAAAGCCATATGGGCAAAAAGTGTTTATCTCACTGAGTTGAAGCTTTTTTGCAACAGAGTGTGAATAACTAAAGATTCCTTTCTAGCAGCTTGCTGGTGCTGAAATATGTTGAAAAGGGCTTGATTCTGCATAATATAAGTCAGAATCATTGTGATCCTGCAACATTTTGAAAAGATATAGCCATACGGTCAAAAAGTGTTTATCTCACTGAGTTGAAGCTTTTTTGCAACAGAGCGTAAATAACTAAAGATTCCATTCTAGCAGCTTGCTGGTGCTGAAATATGTTGAAAAGGGCTTGATTCTGCATAATGTAAGTCAGAATCATTGTGATCCTGCATCATTTTGAAAAGATATAGCCATATGGTCAAAAAGTGTTTATCTCACTGAGTTGAAGCTTTTTTGCAACATAGCGTAAATAACTAAAGATTCCATTCTAGCAGCTTGCTGGTGCTGAAATATGTTGAAAAGGGCTTGATTCTGCATAATATGAGTCAAAATCATTGTGATCCTGCAACATTTTGAAAAGATATAGCCATATGGTCAAAAAGTGTTTATCTCACTGAGTTGAAGCTTTTTTGAAACAGAGTGTGAATAACTAAAGATTCCTTTCTAGCAGCTTGCTGGTGATGAAATATGTTGAAAAGGGCTTGATTCTGCATAATATAAGTCAGAATCATTGTGATCCTGCAACATTTTGAAAAGATATAGCCATATGGTCAAAAAGTGTTTATCTCACTGAGTTGAAGCTTTTTTGAAATAGTGTGAATAACTAAAGATACCTTTCTAGCAGCTTGCTGGTGCTGAAATATGTTGAAAAGGGCTTGATTCAGCATAATATAAGTCAGAATCATTGTGATCCTGCAATATTTTGAAAAGATATAGCCATATGGGCAAAAAGTGTTTATCTCACTGAGTTGAAGCTTTTTTGCAACAGAGTGTGAATAACTAAAGATTCCTTTCTAGCAGCTTGCTGGTGCTGAAATATGTTGAAAAGGGCTTGATTCTGCATAATATAAGTCAAAATCATTGTGATCCTGCAACATTTTGAAAAGATATAGCCATATGGTCAAAAAGTGTTTATCTCACTGAGTTGAAGCTTTTTTGCAACAGAGCGTCAATAACTAAAGATTCCTTTCTAGCAGCTTGCTGGTGCTTAAATATGTTGAAAAGTGCTTGATTCTGCATAATATAAGTCAAAATCATTTTGATCCTGCAACATTTTGAAAAGATATAGCCATATGGGCAAAAAGTGTTTATCTCACTGAGTTGAAGCTTTCTTGCAACAGAGTGTAAATAACTAAAGATTCCATTCTAGCAGCTTGCTGGTGCTGAAATATGTTGAAAAGGGCTTGATTCTGCATAATGTAAGTCAGAATCATTGTGATCCTGCATCATTTTGAAAAGATATAGCCATATGGTCAAAAAGTGTTTATCTCACTGAGTTGAAGCTTTTTTGCAACATAGCGTAAATAACTAAAGATTCCATTCTAGCAGCTTGCTGGTGCTGAAATATGTTGAAAAGGGCTTGATTCTGCATAATATAAGTCAAAATCATTGTGATCCTGCAACATTTTGAAAAGATATAGCCATATGGGCAAAAAGTGTTTATCTCACTGAGTTGAAGCTTTCTTGCAACAGAGTGTAAATAACTAAAGATTCCATTCTAGCAGCTTGCTGGTGCTGAAATATGTTGAAAAGGGCTTGATTCTGCATAATATAAGTCAGAATCATTGTGATCCTGCAACATTTTGAAACGATATAGCCATATGGTCAAAAAGTGTTTATCTCACTGAGTTGAAGCTTTTTTGCAACAGAGCGTAAATAACTAAAGATTCCATTCAAGCAGCTTGCTGGTGCTGATATATGTTGAAAAGGGCTTGATTCTGCATAATATAAGTCAGAATCATTGTCATCCTGCAACATTTTGAAACGATATAGCCATATGGTCAAAAAGTGTTTATCTCACTGAGTTGAAGCTTTTTTGAAACAGAGTGTGAATAACTAAAGATTCCTTTCTAGCAGCTTGCTGGTGCTGAAATATGTTGAAAAGGGCTTGATTCTGCATAATATAAGTCAAAATCATTGTGTATCCTGCAACATTTTGAAAAGATATAGCCATATGGGCAAAAAGTGTTTATCTCACTGAGTTGAAGCTTTTTTGCAACAGAGTGTCAATAACTAAAGATTCCTTTCTAGCAGCTTGCTTGTGCTGAAATATGTCGAAAAGGGCTTTATTCTGCATAATATGAGTCAAAATCATTGTGATCCTGCAACATTTTGAAAAGATATAGCCATATGGTCAAAAAGTGTTTATCTCACTGAGTTGAAGCTTTTTTGCAACAGAGTGTGAATAACTAAAGATTCCTTTCTAGCAGCTTGCTGGTGCTGAAATATGTTGAAAAGGGCTTGATTCTGCATAATATAAGTCAGAATCATTGTGATCCTGCAACATTTTGAAAAGATATAGCCATATGGTCAAAAAGTGTTTATCTCACTGAGTTGAAGCTTTTTTGAAACAGAGCGTCAATAACTAAAGATTCCTTTCTAGCAGCTTGCTGGTGCTGAAATATGTTGAAAAGGGCTTGATTCTGCATAATATAAGTCAGAATCATTGTGATCCTGCAACATTTTGAAAAGATATAGCCATATGGGCAAAAAGTGTTTATCTCACTGAGTTGAAGCTTTTTTGAAACAGAGTGTGAATAACTAAAGATTCCTTTCTAGCAGCTTGCTGGTGCTGAAATATGTTGAAAAGGGCTTGATTCTGCATAATATAAGTCAGAATCATTGTGATCCTGCAACATTTTGAAAAGATATAGCCATATGGTCAAAAAGTGTTTATCTCACTGAGTTGAAGCTTTTTTGAAACAGAGTGTGAATAACTAAAGATTCCTTTCTAGCAGCTTGCTGGTGCTGAAATATGTTGAAAAGGGCTTGATTCTGCATAATATAAGTCAAAATCATTGTGATCCTGCAACATTTTGAAAAGATAAAGCCATATGGGCAAAAAGTGTTTATCTCACTGAGTTGAAGCTTTTTTTTCAACAGAGTGTGAATAACTAAAGATTCCTTTCTAGCAGCTTGCTGGTGCTGAAATATGTTGAAAAGGGCTTGATTCTGCATAATATAAGTCAGAATCATTTTGATCCTGCAACATTTTGAAAAGATAAAGCCATATGGTCAAAAAGTGTTTATCTCACTGACTTGAAGCTTTTTTGCAACAGAGCGTAAATAACTAAAGATTCCATTCTAGCAGCTTGCTGGTGTTGAAATATGTTGAAAAGGGCTTGATTCTGCATAATATAAGTCAAAATCATTGTGATCCTGCAACATTTTGAAAAGATATAGCCATACGGTCAAAAAGTGTTTATCTCACTGAGTTGAACCTTTTTTGCAACAGAGTGTGAATAACTAAAGATTCCTTTCTAGCAGCTTGCTGGTGCTGAAATATGTTGAAAAGGGCTTGATTCTGCATAATATAAGTCAGAATCATTGTGATCCTGCAACATTTTGAAAAGATATAGCCATACGGTCAAAAAGTGTTAATCTCACTGAGTTGAACCTTTTTTGCAACAGAGCGTCAATAACTAAAGATTCCTTTCTAGCAGCTTGCTGGTGCTGAAATATGTTGAAAAGGGCTTGATTCTGCATAATATAAGTCAGAATCATTGTGATCCTGCAACATTTTGAAAAGATATAGCCATACGGTCAAAAAGTGTTAATCTCACTGAGTTGAAGCTTTTTTGCAACAGAGCGTAAAAAACTAAAGATTCCATTCTAGCAGCTTGCTGGTGTTGAAATATGTTGAAAAGGGCTTGATTCTGCATAATATAAGTCAGAATCATTGTGATCCTGCAACATTTTGAAAAGATATAGCCGTATGGTCAAAAAGTGTTTATCTCACTGAGTTGAAGGTTTTTTGCAACAGAGCGTAAATAACTAAAGATTCCATTCTAGCAGCTTGCTGGTGCTGAAATATGTTGAAAAGGGCTTGATTCTGCATAATATAAGTCAGAATCATTGTGATCCTGCAACATTTTGAAAAGATATAGCCATATGGTCAAAAAGTGTTTATCTCACTGAGTTGAAGCTTTTTTGAAACAGAGTGTGAATAACTAAAGATTCCTTTCTAACAGCTTGCTGGTGCTGAAATATGTTGAAAAGGGCTTGATTCTGCATAATATAAGTCAAAATCATTGTGATCCTGCAACATTTTGAAAAGATATAGCCACATGGGCAAAAAGTGTTTATCTCACTGAGTTGAAGCTTTTTTGCAACAGAGTGTGAATAACTAAAGATTCCTTTCTAGCAGCTTGCTGGTGCTGAAATATGTTGAAAAGGGCTTGATTCTGCATAATATAAGTCAAAATCATTGTGACCTGCAACATTTTGAAAAGATATAGCCATATGGGCAAAAAGTGTTTATCTCACTGAGTTGAAGCTTTTTTGCAACACAGTGTGAATAACTAAAGATTCCTTTCTAGCAGCTTGCTGGTGCTGAAATATGTTGAAAAGGGCTTGATTCTGCATAATATAAGTCAGAATCATTGTGATCCTGCAACATTTTGAAAAGATATAGCCATATGGTCAAAAAGTGTTTATCTCACTGAGTTGAAGCTTTTTTGAAACAGAGTGTGAATAACTAAAGATTCCTTTCTAGCAGCTTGCTGGTGCTGAAATATGTTGAAAAGGGCTTGATTCTGCATAATATAAGTCAGAATCATTGTGATCCTGCAACATTTTGAAAAGATATAGCCATATGGTCAAAAAGTGTTTATCTCACTGAGTTGAAGCTTTTTTGAAACAGAGTGTGAATAACTAAAGATACCTTTCTAGCAGCTTGCTGGTGCTGAAATATGTTGAAAAGGGCTTGATTCAGCATAATATAAGTCAGAATCATTGTGATCCTGCAATATTTTGAAAAGATATAGCCATATGGGCAAAAAGTGTTTATCTCACTGAGTTGAAGCTTTTTTGCAACAGAGTGTGAATAACTAAAGATTCCTTTCTAGCAGCTTGCTGGTGCTGAAATATGTTGAAAAGGGCTTGATTCTGCATAATATGAGTCAAAATCATTGTGATCCTGCAACATTTTGAAAAGATATAGCCATATGGTCAAAAAGTGTTTATCTCACTGAGTTGAAGCTTTTTTGCAACAGAGCGTCAATAACTAAAGATTCCTTTCTAGCAGCTTGCTGGTGCTTAAATATGTTGAAAAGGGCTTGATTCTGCATAATATAAGTCAAAATCATTTTGATCCTGCAACATTTTGAAAAGATATAGCCATATGGGCAAAAAGTGTTTATCTCACTGAGTTGAAGCGTTCTTGCAACAGAGTGTAAATAACTAAAGATTCCATTCTAGCAGCTTGCTGGTGCTGAAATATGTTGAAAAGGGCTTGATTCTGCATAATGTAAGTCAAAATCATTGTGATCCTGCATCATTTTGAAAAGATATAGCCATATGGTCAAAAAGTGTTTATCTCACTGAGTTGAAGCTTTTTTGCAACATAGCGTAAATAACTAAAGATTCCATTCTAGCAGCTTGCTGGTGCTGAAATATGTTGAAAAGGGCTTGATTCTGCATAATATAAGTCAAAATCATTGTGATCCTGCAACATTTTGAAAAGATATAGCCATATGGGCAAAAAGTGTTTATCTCACTGAGTTGAAGCTTTCTTGCAACAGAGTGTAAATAACTAAAGATTCCATTCTAGCAGCTTGCTGGTGCTGAAATATGTTGAAAAGGGCTTGATTCTGCATAATATAAGTCAGAATCATTGTGATCCTGCAACATTTTGAAAAGATATAGCCATATGGTCAAAAAGTGTTTATCTCACTGAGTTGAAGCTTTTTTGCAACAGAGCGTAAATAACTAAAGATTCCATTCTAGCAGCTTGCTGATGTTGAAATATGTTGAAAAGGGCTTGATTCTGCATAATATAAGTCAGAATCATTGTGATCCTGCAACATTTTGAAAAGATATAGCCATATGGTCAAAAAGTGTTTATCTCACTGAGTTGAAGCTTTTTTGAAACAGAGTGTGAATAACTAAAGATTCCTTTCTAGCAGCTTGCTGGTGCTGAAATATGTTGAAAAGGGCTTGATTCTGCATAATATAAGTCAAAATCATTGTGATCCTGCAACATTTTGAAAAGATAAAGCCATATGGGCAAAAAGTGTTTATCTCACTGAGTTGAAGCTTTTTTGCAACAGAGTGTGAATAACTAAAGATTCCTTTCTAGCAGCTTGCTGGTGCTGAAATATGTTGAAAAGGGCTTGATTCTGCATAATATAAGTCAGAATCATTTTGATCCTGCAACATTTTGAAAAGATAAAGCCATATGGTCAAAAAGTGTTTATCTCACTGAGTTGAAGCTTTTTTGAAACAGAGTGTGAATAACTAAAGATTCCTTCTTAGCAGCTTGCTGGTGTTGAAATATGTTGAAAAGGGCTTGATTCTGCATAATATAAGTCAGAATCATTGTGATCCTGCAACATTTTGAAAAGATATAGCCATATGGTCAAAAAGTGTTTATCTCACTGAGTTGAAGCTTTTTTGCAACAGAGCGTCAATAACTAATGATTCCTTTTTAGCAGCTTGCTGGTGCTGAAATATGTTGAAAAGGGCTTGATTCTGCATAATATAAGTCAGAATCATTGTGATCCTGCAACATTTTGAAAAGATATAGCCGTATGGTCTAAAAGTGTTTATCTCACTGAGTTGAAGCTTTTTTGCAACAGAGTGTGAATAACTAAAGATTCCTTTCTAGCAGCTTGCTGGTGCTGAAATATGTTGAAAAGGGCTTGATTCTGCATAATATAAGTCAGAATCATTGTGATCCTGCAACATTTTGAAAAGATATAGCCATATGGTCAAAAAGTGTTTATCTCACTGAGTTGAACCTTTTTTGCAACAGAGCGTCAATAACTAAAGATTCCTTTCTAGCAGCTTGCTGGTGCTGAAATATGTTGAAAAGGGCTTGATTCTGCATAATATAAGTCAGAATCATTGTGATCCTGCAACATTTTGAAAAGATATAGCCATACGGTCAAAAAGTGTTAATCTCACTGAGTTAAAGCTTTTTTGCAACAGAGCGTAAATAACTAAAGATTCCATTCTAGCAGCTTGCTGGTGTTGAAATATGTTGAAAAGGGCTTGATTCTGCATAATATAAGTCAGAATCATTGTGATCCTGCAACATTTTGAAAAGATATAGCCGTATGGTCAAAAAGTGTTTATCTCACTGAGTTGAAGGTTTTTTGCAACAGAGCGTAAATAACTAAAGATTCCATTCTAGCAGCTTGCTGGTGCTGAAATATGTTGAAAAGGGCTTGATTCTGCATAATATAAGTCAGAATCATTGTAATCCTGCAACATTTTGAAAAGATATAGCCATATGGTCAAAAAGTGTTTATCTCACTGAGTTGAAGCTTTTTTGAAACAGAGTGTGAATAACTAAAGATTCCTTTCTAACAGCTTGCTGGTGCTGAAATATGTTGAAAAGGGCTTGATTCTGCATAATATAAGTCAAAATCATTGTGATCCTGCAACATTTTGAAAAGATATAGCCACATGGGCAAAAAGTGTTTATCTCACTGAGTTGAAGCTTTTTTGCAACAGAGTGTGAATTACTAAAGATTCCTTTCTAGCAGCTTGCTGGTGCTGAAATATGTTGAAAAGGGCTTGATTCTGCATAATATAAGTCAAAATCATTGTGATCCTGCAACATTTTGAAACGATATAGCCATATGGTCAAAAAGTGTTTATCTCACTGAGTTGAAGCTTTTTTGCAACAGAGCGTAAATAACTAAAGATTCCATTCAAGCAGCTTGCTGGTGCTGAAATATGTTGAAAAGGGCTTGATTCTGCATAATATAAGTCAGAATCATTGTCATCCTGCAACATTTTGAAACGATATAGCCATATGGTCAAAAAGTGTTTATCTCACTGAGTTGAAGCTTTTTTGAAACAGAGTGTGAATAACTAAAGATTCCTTTCTAGCAGCTTGCTGGTGCTGAAATATGTTGAAAAGGGCTTGATTCTGCATAATATAAGTCAAAATCATTGTGATCCTGCAACATTTTGAAAAGATATAGCCATATGGGCAAAAAGTGTTTATCTCACTGAGTTGAAGCTTTTTTGCAACAGAGTGTGAATAACTAAAGATTCCTTTCTAGCAGCTTGCTTGTGCTGAAATATGTTGAAAAGGGCTTGATTCTGCATAATATAAGTCAAAATCATTGTGATCCTGCAACATTTTGAAAAGATATAGCCATATGGTCAAAAAGTGTTTATCTCACTGAGTTGAAGCTTTTTTGCAACAGAGTGTGAATAACTAAAGATTCCTTTCTAGCAGCTTGCTGGTGCTGAAATATGTTGAAAAGGGCTTGATTCTGCATAATATAAGTCAGAATCATTGTGATCCTGAAACATTTTGAAAAGATATAGCCATATGGTCAAAAAGTGTTTATCTCACTGAGTTGAAGCTTTTTTGAAACAGAGCGTCAATAACTAAAGATTCCTTTCTAGCAGCTTGCTGGTGCTGAAATATGTTGAAAAGGGCTTGATTCTGCATAATATAAGTCAGAATCATTGTGATCCTGCAACATTTTGAAAAGATATAGCCATATGGGCAAAAAGTGTTTATCTCACTGAGTTGAAGCTTTTTTGAAACAGAGTGTGAATAACTAAAGATTCCTTTCTAGCAGCTTGCTGATGTTTAAATATGTTGAAAAGGGCTTGATTCTGCATAATATAAGTCAGAATCATTGTGATCCTGCAACATTTTGAAAAGATATAGCCATATGGTCAAAAAGTGTTTATCTCACTGAGTTGAAGCTTTTTTGAAACAGAGTGTGAATAACTAAAGATTCCTTTCTAGCAGCTTGCTGGTGCTGAAATATGTTGAAAAGGGCTTGATTCTGCATAATATAAGTCAAAATCATTGTGATCCTGCAACATTTTGAAAAGATAAAGCCATATGGGCAAAAAGTGTTTATCTCACTGAGTTGAAGCTTTTTTGCAACAGAGTGTGAATAACTAAAGATTCCTTTCTAGCAGCTTGCTGGTGCTGAAATATGTTGAAAAGGGCTTGATTCTGCATAATATAAGTCAGAATCATTGTGATCCTGCAACATTTTGAAAAGATATAGCCATATGGTCAAAAAGTGTTTATCTCACTGAGTTGAAGCTTTTTTGCAACAGAGCGTCAATAACTAAAGATTCCTTTCTAGCAGCTTGCTGGTGCTGAAATATGTTGAAAAGGGCTTGATTCTGCATAATATAAGTCAGAATCATTGTGATCCTGCAACATTTTGAAAAGATATAGCCGTATGGTCTAAAAGTGTTTATCTCACTGACTTGAAGCTTTTTTGCAACAGAGCGTAAATAACTAAAGATTCCATTCTAGCAGCTTGCTGGTGTTGAAATATGTTGAAAAGGGCTTGATTCTGCATAATATAAGTCAAAATCATTGTGATCCTGCAACATTTTGAAAAGATATAGCCATACGGTCAAAAAGTGTTTATCTCACTGAGTTGAAGCTTTTTTGCAACAGAGTGTGAATAACTAAAGATTCCTTTCTAGCAGCTTGCTGGTGCTGAAATATGTTGAAAAGGGCTTGATTCTGCATAATATCAGTCAGAATCATTGTGATCCTGCAACATTTTGAAAAGATATAGCCATATGGTCAAAAAGTGTTTATCTCACTGAGTTGAACCTTTTTTGCAACAGAGCGTCAATAACTAAAGATTCCTTTCTAGCAGCTTGCTGGTGCTGAAATATGTTGAAAAGGGCTTGTTTCTGCATAATATAAGTCAGAATCATTGTGATCCTGCAACATTTTGAAAAGATATAGCCATACGGTCAAAAAGTGTTTATCTCACTGAGTTGAAGCTTTTTTGCAACAGAGCGTAAATAACTAAAGATTCCATTCTAGCAGCTTGCTGGTGTTGAAATATGTTGAAAAGGGCTAGATTCTGCATAATATAAGTCAGAATCATTGTGATCCTGCAACATTTTGAAAAGATATAGCCGTATGGTCAAAAAGTGTTTATCTCACTGAGTTGAAGCTTTTTTGCAACAGAGCGTAAATAACTAAAGATTCCATTCGAGCAGCTTGCTGGTGCTGAAATATGTTGAAAAGGGCTTGATTCTGCATAATATAAGTCAGAATCATTGTGATCCTGCAACATTTTGAAAAGATATAGCCATATGGTCAAAAAGTGTTTATCTCACTGAGTTGAAGCTTTTTTGAAACAGAGTGTGAATAACTAAAGATTCCTTTCTAACAGCTTGCTGGTGCTGAAATATGTTGAAAAGGGCTAGATTCTGCATAATATAAGTCAAAATCATTGTGATCCTGCAACATTTTGAAAAGATATAGCCACATGGGCAAAAAGTGTTTATCTCACTGAGTTGAAGCTTTTTTGCAACAGAGTGTGAATTACTAAAGATTCCTTTCTAGCAGCTTGCTGGTGCTGAAATATGTTGAAAAGGGCTTGATTCTGCATAATATAAGTCAAAATCATTGTGATCCTGCAACATTTTGAAAAGATATAGCCATACGGTCAAAAAGTGTTTATCTCACTGAGTTGAAGCTTTTTTGTAACAGAGTGTCAATAACTAAAGATTCCTTTCTAGCAGCTTGCTGGTGCTGAAATATGTTGAAAAGGGCTTGATTCTGCATAATATAAGTCAAAATCATTGTGATCCTGCAACATTTTGAAAAGATATAGCCATACGGTCAAAAAGTGTTTATCTCACTGAGTTGAAGCTTTTTTGCAACAGAGTGTCAATAACTAAAGATTCCTTTCTAGCAGCTTGCTGGTGCTGAAATATGTTGAAAAGGGCTTGATTCTGCATAATATAAGTCAAAATCATTGTGATCCTGCAACATTTTTAAAAGATATAGCCATACGGTCAAAAAGTGTTTATCTCACTGAGTTGAAGCTTTTTTGCAACAGAGTGTCAATAACTAAAGATTCCTTTCTAGCAGCTTGCTGGTGCTGAAATATGTTGAAAAGGGCTTGATTCTGCATAATATAAGTCAAAATCATTGTGATCCTGCAACATTTTGAAAAGATATAGCCATACGGTCAAAAAGTGTTTATCTCACTGAGTTGAAGCTTTTTTGCAACAGAGTGTCAATAACTAAAGATTCCTTTTATAGCAGCTTGCTGGTGCTGAAATATGTTGAAAAGGGCTTGATTCTGCATAATATAAGTCAGAATCATTGTGATCCTGCAACATTTTGAAAAGATATAGCCGTATGGTCAAAAAGTGTTTATCTCACTGAGTTGAAGGTTTTTTGCAACAGAGCGTAAATAACTAAAGATTCCATTCTAGCAGCTTGCTGGTGCTGAAATATGTTGAAAAGGGCTTGATTCTGCATAATATAAGTCAGAATCATTGTGATCCTGCATCATTTTGAAAAGATATAGCCATATGGTCAAAAAGTGTTTATCTCACTGAGTTGAAGCTTTTTTGAAACAGAGTGTGAATAACTAAAGATTCCTTTCTAGCAGCTTGCTGGTGCTGAAATATGTTGAAAAGGGCTTGATTCTGCATAATATAAGTCAAAATCATTGTGACCTGCAAAATTTTGAAAAGATATAGCCATATGGGCAAAAAGTGTTTATCTCACTGAGTTGAAGCTTTTTTGCAACACAGTGTGAATATCTAAAGATTCCTTTCTAGCAGCTTGCTGGTGCTGAAATATGTTGAAAAGGGCTTGATTCTGCATAATATAAGTCAGAATCATTGTGATCCTGCAACATTTTGAAAAGATATAGCCATATGGTCAAAAAGTGTTTATCTCACTGAGTTGAAGCTTTTTTGAAACAGAGTGTGAATAACTAAAGATTCCTTTTTAGCAGCTTGCTGGTGATGAAATATGTTGAAAAGGGCTTGATTCTGCATAATATAAGTCAGAATCATTGTGATCCTGCAACATTTTGAAAAGATATAGCCATATGGTCAAAAAGTGTTTATCTCACTGAGTTGAAGCTTTTTTGAAATAGAGTGTGAATAACTAAAGATACCTTTCTAGCAGCTTGCTGGTGCTGAAATATGTTGAAAAGGGCTTGATTCAGCATAATATAAGTCAGAATCATTGTGATCCTGCAATATTTTGAAAAGATATAGCCATATGGGCAAAAAGTGTTTATCTCACTGAGTTGAAGGTTTTTTGCAACAGAGTGTGAATAACTAAAGATTCCTTTCTAGCAGCTTGCTGGTGCTGAAATATGTTGAAAAGGGCTTGATTCTGCATAATATAAGTCAAAATCATTGTGATCCTGCAACATTTTGAAAAGATATAGCCATATGGTCAAAAAGTGTTTATCTCACTGAGTTGAAGCTTTTTTGCAACAGAGCGTCAATAACTAAAGATTCCATTCTAGCAGCTTGCTGGTGCTTAAATATGTTGAAAAGGGCTTGATTCTGCATAATATAAGTCAAAATCATTTTGATCCTGCAACATTTTGAAAATATATAGCCATACGGGCAAAAAGTGTTTATCTCACTGAGTTGAAGCTTTCTTGCAACAGAGTGTAAATAACTAAAGATTCCATTCTAGCAGCTTGCTGGTGCTGAAATATGTTGAAAAGGGCTTGATTCTGCATAATATAAGTCAGAATCATTGTGATCCTGCAACATTTTGAAAAGATATAGCCATATGGTCAAAAAGTGTTTATCTCACTGAGTTGAAGCTTTTTTGAAACAGAGTGTGAATAACTAAAGATTCCTTTCTAGCAGCTTGCTGGTGATGAAATATGTTGAAAAGGGCTTGATTCTGCATAATATAAGTCAGAATCATTGTGATCCTGCAACATTTTGAAAAGATATAGCCATATGGTCAAAAAGTGTTTATCTCACTGAGTTGAAGCTTTTTTGAAATAGAGTGTGAATAACTAAAGATACCTTTCTAGCAGCTTGCTGGTGCTGAAATATGTTGAAAAGGGCTTGATTCAGCATAATATAAGTCAGAATCATTGTGATCCTGCAATATTTTGAAAAGATATAGCCATATGGGCAAAAAGTGTTTATCTCACTGAGTTGAAGCTTTTTTGCAACAGAGAGTGAATAACTAAAGATTCCTTTCTAGCAGCTTGCTGGTGCTGAAATATGTTGAAAAGGGCTTGATTCTGCATAATATAAGTCAAAATCATTGTGATCCTGCAACATTTTGAAAAGATATAGCCATATGGTCAAAAAGTGTTTATCTCACTGAGTTGAAGCTTTTTTGTAACAGAGCGTCAATAACTAAAGATTCCTTTCTAGCAGCTTGCTGGTGCTTAAATATGTTGAAAAGGGCTTGATTCTGCATAATATAAGTCAAAATCATTTTGATCCTGCAACATTTTGAAAAGATATAGCCATATGGGCAAAAAGTGTTTATCTCACTGAGTTGAAGCTTTCTTGCAACAGAGTGTAAATAACTAAAGATTCCATTCTAGCAGCTTGCTGGTGCTGAAATATGTTGAAAAGGGCTTGATTCTGCATAATGTAAGTCAGAATCATTGTGATCCTGCATCATTTTGAAAAGATATAGCCATATGGTCAAAAAGTGTTTATCTCACTGAGTTGAAGCTTTTTTGCAACATAGCGTAAATAACTGAAGATTCCATTCTAGCAGCTTGCTGGTGCTGAAATATGTTGAAAAGGGCTTGATTCTGCATAATATAAGTCAAAATCATTGTGATCCTGCAACATTTTGAAAAGATATAGCCATATGGGCAAAAAGTGTTTATCTCACTGAGTTGAAGCTTTCTTGCAACAGAGTGTAAATAACTAAAGATTCCATTCTAGCAGCTTGCTGGTGCTGAAATATGTTGAAAAGGGCTTGATTCTGCATAATATAAGTCAGAATCATTGTGATCCTGCAACATTTTGAAACGATATAGCCATATGGTCAAAAAGTGTTTATCTCACTGAGTTGAAGCTTTTTTGTAACAGATCGTAAATAACTAAAGATTCCATTCAAGCAGCTTGCTGGTGCTGAAATATGTTGAAAAGGGCTTGATTCTGCATAATATAAGTCAGAATCATTGTCATCCTGCAACATTTTGAAACGATATAGCCATATGGTCAAAAAGTGTTTATCTCACTGAGTTGAAGCTTTTTTGAAACAGAGTGTGAATAACTAAAGATTCCTTTCTAGCAGCTTGCTGGTGCTGAAATATGTTGAAAAGGGCTTGATTTTGCATAATATAAGTCAAAATCATTGTGATCCTGCAACATTTTGAAAAGATATAGCCATATGGGCAAAAAGTGTTTATCTCACTGAGTTGAAGCTTTTTTGCAACAGAGTGTCAATAACTAAAGATTCCTTTCTAGCAGCTTGCTTGTGCTGAAATATGTTGAAAAGGGCTTTATTCTGCATAATATGAGTCAAAATCATTGTGATCCTGCAACATTTTGAAAAGATATAGCCATATGGTCAAAAAGTGTTTATCTCACTGAGTTGAAGCTTTTTTGCAACAGAGTGTGAATAACTAAAGATTCCTTTCTAGCAGCTTGCTGGTGCTGAAATATGTTGAAAAGGGCTTGATTCTGCATAATATAAGTCAGAATCATTGTGATCCTGCAACATTTTGAAAAGATATAGCCATATGGTCAAAAAGTGTTTATCTCACTGAGTTGAAGCTTTTTTGAAACAGAGTGTGAATAACTAAAGATTCCTTTCTAGCAGCTTGCTGATGTTGAAATATGTTGAAAAGGGCTTGATTCTGCATAATATAAGTCAGAATCATTGTGATCCTGCAACATTTTGAAAAGATATAGCCATATGGTCAAAAAGTGTTTATCTCACTGAGTTGAAGCTTTTTTGCAACAGAGTGTGAATAACTAAAGATTCCTTTCTAGCAGCTTGCTGGTGCTGAAATATGTTGAAAAGGGCTTGATTCTGCATAATATAAGTCAGAATCATTTTGATCCTGCAACATTTTGAAAAGATAAAGCCATATGGTCAAAAAGTGTTTATCTCACTGAGTTGAAGCTTTTTTGAAACAGAGTGTGAATAACTAAAGATTCCTTCTTAGCAGCTTGCTGGTGTTGAAATATGTTGAAAAGGGCTTGATTCTGCATAATATAAGTCAGAATCATTGTGATCCTGCAACATTTTGAAAAGATATAGCCATATGGTCAAAAAGTGTTTATCTCACTGAGTTGAAGCTTTTTTGCAACAGAGCGTCAATAACTAAAGATTCCTTTCTAGCAGCTTGCTGGTGCTTAAATATGTTGAAAAGGGCTTGATTCTGCATAATATAAGTCAAAATCATTTTGATCCGGCAACATTTTGAAAAGATATAGCCATATGGGCAAAAAGTGTTTATCTCACTGAGTTGAAGCTTTCTTGCAACAGAGTGTAAATAACTAAAGATTCCATTCTAGCAGCTTGCTGGTGCTGAAATATGTTGAAAAGGGCTTGATTCTGCATAATGTAAGTCAGAATCATTGTGATCCTGCATCATTTTGAAAAGATATAGCCATATGGTCAAAAAGTGTTTATCTCACTGAGTTGAAGCTTTTTTGCAACATAGCGTAAATAACTAAAGATTCCATTCTAGCAGCTTGCTGGTGCTGAAATATGTTGAAAAGGGCTTGATTCTGCATAATATAAGTCAAAATCATTGTGATCCTGCAACATTTTGAAAAGATATAGCTATATGGGCAAAAAGTGTTTATCTCACTGAGTTGAAGCTTTCTTGCAACAGAGTGTAAATAACTAAAGATTCCATTCTAGCAGCTTGCTGGTGCTGAAATATGTTGAAAAGGGCTTGATTCTGCATAATATAAGTCAGAATCATTGTGATCCTGCAACATTTTGAAACGATATAGCCATATGGTCAAAAAGTGTTTATCTCACTGAGTTGAAGCTTTTTTGCAACAGAGCGTAAATAACTAAAGATTCCATTCAAGCAGCTTGCTGGTGCTGAAATATGTTGAAAAGGGCTTGATTCTGCATAATATAAGTCAGAATCATTGTGATCCTGCAACATTTTGAAAAGATATAGCCATATGGTCAAAAAGTGTTTATCTCACTGAGTTGAAGCTTTTTTGAAACAGAGCGTCAATAACTAAAGATTCCTTTCTAGCAGCTTGCTGGTGCTGAAATATGTTGAAAAGGGCTTGATTCTGCATAATATAAGTCAGAATCATTGTGATCCTGCAACATTTTGAAAAGATATAGCCATATGGGCAAAAAGTGTTTATCTCACTGAGTTGAAGCTTTTTTGAAACAGAGTGTGAATAACTAAAGATTCCTTTCTAGCAGCTTGCTGATGTTGAAATATGTTGAAAAGGGCTTGATTCTGCATAATATAAGTCAGAATCATTGTGATCCTGCAACATTTTGAAAAGATATAGCCATATGGTCAAAAAGTGTTTATCTCACTGAGTTGAAGCTTTTTTGCAACAGAGTGTGAATAACTAAAGATTCCTTTCTAGCAGCTTGCTGGTGCTGAAATATGTTGAAAAGGGCTTGATTCTGCATAATATAAGTCAGAATCATTTTGATCCTGCAACATTTTGAAAAGATAAAGCCATATGGTCAAAAAGTGTTTATCTCACTGAGTTGAAGCTTTTTTGAAACAGAGTGTGAATAACTAAAGATTCCTTCTTAGCAGCTTGCTGGTGTTGAAATATGTTGAAAAGGGCTTGATTCTGCATAATATAAGTCAGAATCATTGTGATCCTGCAACATTTTGAAAAGATATAGCCATATGGTCAAAAAGTGTTTATCTCACTGAGTTGAAGCTTTTTTGCAACAGAGCGTCAATAACTAAAGATTCCTTTCTAGCAGCTTGCTGGTGCTTAAATATGTTGAAAAGGGCTTGATTCTGCATAATATAAGTCAAAATCATTTTGATCCTGCAACATTTTGAAAAGATATAGCCATATGGGCAAAAAGTGTTTATCTCACTGAGTTGAAGCTTTCTTGCAACAGAGTGTAAATAACTAAAGATTCCATTCTAGCAGCTTGCTGGTGCTGAAATATGTTGAAAAGGGCTTGATTCTGCATAATGTAAGTCAGAATCATTGTGATCCTGCATCATTTTGAAAAGATATAGCCATATGGTCAAAAAGTGTTTATCTCACTGAGTTGAAGCTTTTTTGCAACATAGCGTAAATAACTAAAGATTCCATTCTAGCAGCTTGCTGGTGCTGAAATATGTTGAAAAGGGCTTGATTCTGCATAATATAAGTCAAAATCATTGTGATCCTGCAACATTTTGAAAAGATATAGCTATATGGGCAAAAAGTGTTTATCTCACTGAGTTGAAGCTTTCTTGCAACAGAGTGTAAATAACTAAAGATTCCATTCTAGCAGCTTGCTGGTGCTGAAATATGTTGAAAAGGGCTTGATTCTGCATAATATAAGTCAGAATCATTGTGATCCTGCAACATTTTGAAACGATATAGCCATATGGTCAAAAAGTGTTTATCTCACTGAGTTGAAGCTTTTTTGCAACAGAGCGTAAATAACTAAAGATTCCATTCAAGCAGCTTGCTGGTGCTGAAATATGTTGAAAAGGGCTTGATTCTGCATAATATAAGTCAGAATCATTGTCATCCTGCAACATTTTGAAACGATATAGCCATATGGTCAAAAAGTGTTTATCTCACTGAGTTGAAGCTTTTTTGAAACAGAGTGTGAATAACTAAAGATTCCTTTCTAGCAGCTTGCTGGTGCTGAAATATGTTGAAAAGGGCTTGATTTTGCATAATATAAGTCAGAATCATTGTGATCCTGCAACATTTTGAAAAGATATAGCCATATGGGCAAAAAGTGTTTATCTCACTGAGTTGAAGCTTTTTTGCAACAGAGTGTCAATAACTAAAGATTCCTTTCTAGCAGCTTGCTTGTGCTGAAATATGTTGAAAAGGGCTTTATTCTGCATAATATGAGTCAAAATCATTGTGATCCTGCAACATTTTGAAAAGATATAGCCATATGGTCAAAAAGTGTTTATCTCACTGAGTTGAAGCTTTTTTGCAACAGAGTGTGAATAACTAAAGATTCCTTTCTAGCAGCTTGCTGGTGCTGAAATATGTTGAAAAGGGCTTGATTCTGCATAATATAAGTCAGAATCATTGTGATCCTGCAACATTTTGAAAAGATATAGCCATATGGTCAAAAAGTGTTTATCTCACTGAGTTGAAGCTTTTTTGAAACAGAGCGTCAATAACTAAAGATTCCTTTCTAGCAGCTTGCTGGTGCTGAAATATGTTGAAAAGGGCTTGATTCTGCATAATATAAGTCAGAATCATTGTGATCCTGCAACATTTTGAAAAGATATAGCCATATGGGCAAAAAGTGTTTATCTCACTGAGTTGAAGCTTTTTTGAAACAGAGTGTGAATAACTAAAGATTCCTTTCTAGCAGCTTGCTGATGTTGAAATATGTTGAAAAGGGCTTGATTCTGCATAATATAAGTCAGAATCATTGTGATCCTGCAACATTTTGAAAAGATATAGCCATATGGTCAAAAAGTGTTTATCTCACTGAGTTGAAGCTTTTTTGAAACAGAGTGTGAATAACTAAAGATTCCTTTCTAGCAGCTTGCTGGTGCTGAAATATGTTGAAAAGGGCTTGATTCTGCATAATATAAGTCAAAATCATTGTGATCCTGCAACATTTTGAAAAGATAAAGCCATATGGGCAAAAAGTGTTTATCTCACTGAGTTGAAGCTTTTTTGCAACAGAGTGTGAATAACTAAAGATTCCTTTCTAGCAGCTTGCTGGTGCTGAAATATGTTGAAAAGGGCTTGATTCTGCATAATATAAGTCAGAATCATTTTGATCCTGCAACATTTTGAAAAGATAAAGCCATATGGTCAAAAAGTGTTTATCTCACTGAGTTGAAGCTTTTTTGAAACAGAGTGTGAATAACTAAAGATTCCTTCTTAGCAGCTTGCTGGTGTTGAAATATGTTGAAAAGGGCTTGATTCTGCATAATATAAGTCAGAATCATTGTGATCCTGCAACATTTTGAAAAGATATAGCCATATGGTCAAAAAGTGTTTATCTCACTGAGTTGAAGCTTTTTTGCAACAGAGCGTCAATAACTAAAGATTCCTTTCTAGCAGCTTGCTGGTGCTGAAATATGTTGAAAAGGGCTTGATTCTGCATAATATAAGTCAGAATCATTGTGATCCTGCAACATTTTGAAAAGATATAGCCGTATGGTCTAAAAGTGTTTATCTCACTGACTTGAAGCTTTTTTGCAACAGAGCGTAAATAACTAAAGATTCCATTCTAGCAGCTTGCTGGTGTTGAAATATGTTGAAAAGGGCTTGATTCTGCATAATATAAGTCAAAATCATTGTGATCCTGCAACATTTTGAAAAGATATAGCCATACGGTCAAAAAGTGTTTATCTCACTGAGTTGAAGCTTTTTTGCAACAGAGTGTGAATAACTAAAGATTCCTTTCTAGCAGCTTGCTGGTGCTGAAATATGTTGAAAAGGGCTTGATTCTGCATAATATAAGTCAGAATCATTGTGATCCTGCAACATTTTGAAAAGATATAGCCGTATGGTCTAAAAGTGTTTATCTCACTGACTTGAAGCTTTTTTGCAACAGAGCGTAAATAACTAAAGATTCCATTCTAGCAGCTTGCTGGTGTTGAAATATGTTGAAAAGGGCTTGATTCTGCATAATATAAGTCAAAATCATTGTGATCCTGCAACATTTTGAAAAGATATAGCCATACGGTCAAAAAGTGTTTATCTCACTGAGTTGAAGCTTTTTTGCAACAGAGTGTGAATAACTAAAGATTCCTTTCTAGCAGCTTGCTGGTGCTGAAATATGTTGAAAAGGGCTTGATTCTGCATAATATAAGTCAGAATCATTGTGATCCTGCAACATTTTGAAAAGATATAGCCATATGGTCAAAAAGTGTTTATCTCACTGAGTTGAACCTTTTTTGCAACAGAGCGTCAATAACTAAAGATTCCTTTCTAGCAGCTTGCTGGTGCTGAAATATGTTGAAAAGGGCTTGATTCTGCATAATATAAGTCAGAATCATTGTGATCCTGCAACATTTTGAAAAGATATAGCCATACGGTCAAAAAGTGTTTATCTCACTGAGTTGAAGCTTTTTTGCAACAGAGCGTAAATAACTAAAGATTCCATTCTAGCAGCTTGCTGGTGTTGAAATATGTTGAAAAGGGCTTGATTCTGCATAATATAAGTCAGAATCATTGTGATCCTGCAACATTTTGAAAAGATATAGCCGTATGGTCAAAAAGTGTTTATCTCACTGTGTTGAAGCTTTTTTGCAACAGAGCGTAAATAACTAAAGATTCCATTCTAGCAGCTTGCTGGTGCTGAAATATGTTGAAAAGGGCTTGATTCTGCATAATATAAGTCAGAATCATTGTGATCCTGCAACATTTTGAAAAGATATAGCCATATGGTCAAAAAGTGTTTATCTCACTGAGTTGAAGCTTTTTTGAAACAGAGTGTGAATAACTAAAGATTCCTTTCTAACAGCTTGCTGGTGCTGAAATATGTTGAAAAGGGCTTGATTCTGCATAATATAAGTCAAAATCATTGTGATCCTGCAACATTTTGAAAAGATATAGCCACATGGGCAAAAAGTGTTTATCTCACTGAGTTGAAGCTTTTTTGCAACAGAGTGTGAATTACTAAAGATTCCTTTCTAGCAGCTTGCTGGTGCTGAAATATGTTGAAAAGGGCTTGATTCTGCATAATATAAGTCAAAATCATTGTGATCCTGCAACATTTTGAAAAGATATAGCCATACGGTCAAAAAGTGTTTATCTCACTGAGTTGAAGCTTTTTTGTAACAGAGTGTCAATAACTAAAGATTCCTTTCTAGCAGCTTGCTGGTGCTGAAATATGTTGAAAAGTCCTTGATTCTGCATAATATAAGTCAAAATCATTGTGATCCTGCAACATTTTGAAAAGATATAGCCATACGGTCAAAAAGTGTTTATCTCACTGAGTTGAAGCTTTTTTGCAACAGAGTGTCAATAACTAAAGATTCCTTTCTAGCAGCTTGCTGGTGCTGAAATATGTTGAAAAGGGCTTGATTCTGCATAATATAAGTCAAAATCATTGTGATCCTGCAACATTTTGAAAAGATATAGCCATACGGTCAAAAAGTGTTTATCTCACTGAGTTGAAGCTTTTTTGCAACAGAGTGTCAATAACTAAAGATTCCTTTCTAGCAGCTTGCTGGTGCTGAAATATGTTGAAAAGGGCTTGATTCTGCATAATATAAGTCAAAATCATTGTGATCCTGCAACATTTTGAAAAGATATAGCCATACGGTCAAAAAGTGTTTATCTCACTGAGTTGAAGCTTTTTTGCAACAGAGTGTGAATAACTAAAGATTCCTTTCTAGCAGCTTGCTGGTGCTGAAATATGTTGAAAAGGGCTTGATTCTGCATAATATAAGTCAGAATCATTGTGATCCTGCAACATTTTGAAAAGATATAGCCATATGGTCAAAAAGTGTTTATCTCACTGAGTTGAACCTTTTTTGCAACAGAGCGTCAATAACTAAAGATTCCTTTCTAGCAGCTTGCTGGTGCTGAAATATGTTGAAAAGGGCTTGATTCTGCATAATAAAAGTCAAAATCATTGTGATCCTGCAACATTTTAAAAAGATATAGCCATATGGGCAAAAAGTGTTTATCTCACTGAGTTGAAGCTTTTTTGCAACAGAGCGTAAATAACTAAAGATTCCATTCTAGCAGCTTGCTGGTGTTGAAATATGTTGAAAAGGGCTTGATTCTGCATAATATAAGTCAGAATAATTGTGATCCTGCAACATTTTGAAAAGATATAGCCGTATGGTCAAAAAGTGTTTATCTCACTGAGTTGAAGCTTTTTTGCAACAGAGTGTGAATAACTAAAGATTCCTTTCTAGCAGCTTGCTGGTGCTGAAATATGTTGAAAAGGGCTTGATTCTGCATAATATAAGTCAGAATCATTGTGATCCTGCAACATTTTGAAAAGATAAAGCCATATGGTCAAAAAGTGTTTATCTCACTGAGTTGAAGCTTTTTTGCAACAGAGCGTCAATAACTAAAGATTCCTTTCTAGCAGCTTGCTGGTGCTGAAATATGTTGAAAAGGGCTTGATTCTGCATAATATAAGTCAAAATCATTGTGATCCTGCAACATTTTGAAAAGATATAGCCGTATTGTCTAAAAGTGTTTATCTCACTGACTTGAAGCTTTTTTGCAACAGAGCGTAAATAACTAAAGATTCCTTTCTAGCAGCTTGCTGGTGCTGAAATATGTTGAAAAGGGCTTGATTCTGCATAATATAAGTCAAAATCATTGTCATCCTGCAACATTTTGAAAAGATATAGCCATATGGTCAAAAAGTGTTTATCTCACTGAGTTGAAGCTTTTTTGAAACAGAGTGTGAATAACTAAAGATTCCTTTCTAGCAGCTTGCTGGTGATGAAATATGTTGAAAAGGGCTTGATTCTGCATTATATAAGTCAGAATCATTGTCATCCTGCAACCTTTTGAAAAGATATAGCCATATGGTCAAAAAGTGTTTATCTCACTGAGTTGAAGCTTTTTTGAAACAGAGTGTGAATAACTAAAGATTCCTTTCTAGCAGCTTGCTGGTGCTGAATTATGTTGAAAAGGGCTTGATTCTGCATAATATAAGTCAGAATCATTGTGATCCTGCAACATTTTGAAAAGATATAGCCATATGGTCAAAAAGTGTTTATCTCACTGAGTTTAAGCTTTTTTGCAACAGAGTGTAAATAACTAAAGATTCCATTCTAGCAGCTTGCTGGTGATGAAATATGTTGAAAAGGGCTTGATTTTGCATAATATAAGTCAAAATCATTGTGATCCTGCAACATTTTGAAAAGATATAGCCATATGGGCAAAAAGTGTTTATCTCACTGAGTTGAAGCTTTTTTGCAACAGAGTGTGAATAACTAAAGATTCCTTTCTAGCAGCTTGCTGGTGCTGAAATATGTTGAAAAGGGCTTGATTCTGCATAATATAAGTCAGAATCATTGTGATCCTGCAACATTTTGAAAAGATATAGCCATATGGTCAAAAAGTGTTTATCTCACTGAGTTGAAGCTTTTTTGAAACAGAGTGTGAATAACTAAAGATTCCTTTCTAGCAGCTTGCTGGTGATGAAATATGTTGAAAAGGGCTTGATTCTGCATAATATAAGTCAAAATCATTGTGATCCTGCAACATTTTGAAAAGATATAGCCATATGGTCAAAAAGTGTTTATCTCACTGAGTTGAAGCTTTTTTGCAACAGAGCGTCAATAACTAAAGATTCCTTTCTAGCAGCTTGCTGGTGCTTAAATATGTTGAAAAGGGCTTGATTCTGCATAATATAAGTCAAAATCATTGTGATCCTGCAACATTTTGAAAAGATATAGCCATATGGGCAAAAAGTTTTTATCTCACTGAGTTGAAGCTTTCTTGCAACAGAGTGTAAATAAATAAAGATTCCATTCTAGCAGCTTGCTGGTGCTGAAATATGTTGAAAAGGGCTTGATTCTGCATAATGTAAGTCAGAATCATTGTGATCCTGCATCATTTTGAAAAGATATAGCCATATGGTCAAAAAGTGTTTATCTCACTGAGTTGAAGCTTTTTTGCAACAGAGCGTAAATAACTAAAGATTCCATTCTAGCAGCCTGCTGGTGCTGAAATATGTTGAAAAGGGCTTGATTCTGCATAATATAAGTCAAAATCATTGTCATCCTGCAACATTTTGAAAAGATATAGCCATATGGTCAAAAAGTGTTTATCTCACTGAGTTGAAGCTTTTTTGCAACAGAGCGTAAATAACTAAAGATTCCATTCTAGCAGCTTGCTGGTGTTGAAATATGTTGAAAAGGGCTTGATTCTGCATAATATAAGTCAGAATCATTGTGATCCTGCAACATTTTGAAAAGATATAGCCGTATGGTCAAAAAGTGTTTATCTCACTGAGTTTAAGCTTTTTTGCAACAGAGCGTAAATAACTAAAGATTCCATTCTAGCAGCTTGCTGGTGATGAAATATGTTGAAAAGGGCTTGATTCTGCATAATGTAAGTCAAAATCATTGTGATCCTGCAACATTTTAAAAAGATATAGCCATATGGGCAAAAAGTGTTTATCTCACTGAGTTGAAGCTTTTTTGCAACAGCGTGTAAATAACTAAAGATTCCATTCTAGCAGCTTGCTGGTGCTGAAATATGTTGAAAAGGGCTTGATTCTGCATAATATAAGTCAAAATCATTGTGATCCTGCAACATTTTGAAAAGATATAGCCATATGGGCAAAAAGTGTTTATCTCACTGAGTTGAAGCTTTTTTGCAACAGAGTGTGAATAACTAAAGATTCCTTTCTAGCAGCTTGCTGGTGCTGAAATATGTTGAAAAGGGCTTGATTCTGCATAATATAAGTCAGAATCATTGTGATCCTGCAACATTTTGAAAAGATATAGCCATATGGTCAAAAAGTGTTTATCTCACTGAGTTGAAGCTTTTTTGAAACAGAGTGTGAATAACTAAAGATTCCTTTCTAGCAGCTTGCTGGTGATGAAATATGTTGAAAAGGGCTTGATTCTGCATAATATAAGTCAGAATCATTGTGATCCTGCAACATTTTGAAAAGATATAGCCATATGGTCAAAAAGTGTTTATCTCACTGAGTTGAAGCTTTTTTGAAACAGAGTGTGAATAACTAAAGATTCCTTTCTAGCAGCTTGCTGGTGCTGAAATATGATGAAAAGGGCTTGATTCTGCATAATATAAGTCAGAATCATTGTGATCCTGCAATATTTTGAAAAGATATAGCCATATGGGCAAAAAGTGTTTATCTCACTGAGTTGAAGCTTTTTTGCAAAAGAGTGTGAATAACTAAAGATTCCTTTCTAGCAGCTTGCTGGTGCTGAAATATGTTGAAAAGGGCTTGATTCTGCATAATATGAGTCAAAATCATTGTGATCCTGCAACATTTTGAAAAGATATAGCCATATGGTCAAAAAGTGTTTATCTCACTGAGTTGAAGCTTTTTTGCAACAGAGCGTCAATAACTAAAGATTCCTTTCTAGCAGCTTGCTGGTGCTTAAATATGTTGAAAAGGGCTTGATTCTGCATAATATAAGTCAAAATCATTGTGATCCTGCAACATTTTGAAAAGATATAGCCATATGGGCAAAAAGTGTTTATCTCACTGAGTTGAAGCTTTCTTGCAACAGAGTGTAAATAACTAAAGATTCCATTCTAGCAGCTTGCTGGTGCTGAAATATGTTGAAAAGGGCTTGATTCTGCATAATGTAAGTCAGAATCATTGTGATCCTGCATCATTTTGAAAAGATATAGCCATATGGTCAAAAAGTGTTTATCTCACTGAGTTGAAGCTTTTTTGCAACATAGCGTAAATAACTAAAGATTCCATTCTAGCAGCTTGCTGGTGCTGAAATATGTTGAAAAGGGCTTGATTCTGCATAATATGAGTCAAAATCATTGTGATCCTGCAACATTTTGAAAAGATATAGCCATATGGTCAAAAAGTGTTTATCTCACTGAGTTGAAGCTTTTTTGCAACAGAGCGTAAATAACTAAAGATTCCATTCTAGCAGCTTGCTGGTGCTGAAATATGTTGAAAAGGGCTTGATTCTGCATAATATAAGTCAAAATCATTGTCATCCTGCAACATTTTGAAAAGATATAGCCATATGGTCAAAAAGTGTTTATCTCAATGAGTTGAAGCTTTTTTGCAACAGAGCGTAAATAACTAAAGATTCCATTCTAGCAGCTTGCTGGTGTTGAAATATGTTGAAAAGGGCTTGATTCTGCATAATATAAGTCAGAATCATTGTGATCCTGCAACATTTTGAAAAGATATAGCCGTATGGTCAAAAAGTGTTTATCTCACTGAGTTGAAGCTTTTTTGCAACAGAGCGTAAATAACTAAAGATTCCATTCTAGCAGCTTGCTGGTGCTGAAATATGTTGAAAAGGGCTTGATTCTGCATAATATAAGTCAGAATCATTGTGATCCTGCAACATTTTGAAAAGATATAGCCATATGGTCAAAAAGTGTTTATCTCACTGAGTTGAAGCTTTTTTGAAACAGAGTGTGAATAACTAAAGATTCCTTTCTAGCAGCTTGCTGGTGCTGAAATATGTTGAAAAGGGCTTGATTCTGCATAATATAAGTCAAAATCATTGTGACCTGCAACATTTTGAAAAGATATAGCCATATGGGCAAAAAGTGTTTATCTCACTGAGTTGAAGCTTTTTTGCAACACAGTGTGAATAACTAAAGATTCCTTTCTAGCAGCTTGCTGGTGCTGAAATATGTTGAAAAGGGCTTGATTCTGCATAATATAAGTCAGAATCATTGTGATCCTGCAACATTTTGAAAAGATATAGCCATATGGTCAAAAAGTGTTTATCTCACTGAGTTGAAGCTTTTTTGAAACAGAGTGTGAATAACTAAAGATTCCTTTCTAGCAGCTTGCTGGTGATGAAATATGTTGAAAAGGGCTTGATTCAGCATAATATAAGTCAGAATCATTGTGATCCTGCAATATTTTGAAAAGATATAGCCATATGGGCAAAAAGTGTTTATCTCACTGAGTTGAAGCTTTTTTGCAACAGAGTGTGAATAACTAAAGATTCCTTTCTAGCAGCTTGCTGGTGCTGAAATATGTTGAAAAGGGCTTGATTCTGCATAATATAAGTCAAAATCATTGTGATCCTGCAACATTTTGAAAAGATATAGCCATATGGTCAAAAAGTGTTTATCTCACTGAGTTGAAGCTTTTTTGCAACAGATCGTCAATAACTAAAGATTCCTTTCTAGCAGCTTGCTGGTGCTTAAATATGTTGAAAAGGGCTTGATTCTGCATAATATAAGTCAAAATCATTTTGATCCTGCAACATTTTGAAAAGATATAGCCATATGGGCAAAAAGTGTTTATCTCACTGAGTTGAAGCTTTCTTGCAACAGAGTGTAAATAACTAAAGATTCCATTCTAGCAGCTTGCTGGTGCTGAAATATGTTGAAAAGGGCTTGATTCTGCATAATGTAAGTCAGAATCATTGTGATCCTGCATCATTTTGAAAAGATATAGCCATATGGTCAAAAAGTGTTTATCTCACTGAGTTGAAGCTTTTTTGCAACATAGCGTAAATAACTAAAGATTCCATTCTAGCAGCTTGCTGGTGCTGAAATATGTTGAAAAGGGCTTGATTCTGCATAATATAAGTCAAAATCATTGTGATCCTGCAACATTTTGAAAAGATATAGCCATATGGGCAAAAAGTGTTTATCTCACTGAGTTGAAGCTTTCTTGCAACAGAGTGTAAATAACTAAAGATTCCATTCTAGCAGCTTGCTGGTGCTGAAATATTTTGAAAAGGGCTTGATTCTGCATAATATAAGTCAGAATCATTGTGATCCTGCAACATTTTGAAAAGATATAGCCATATGGGCAAAAAGTGTTTTTCTCACTGAGTTGAAGCTTTTTTGCAACAGAGCGTAAATAACTAAAGATTCCATTCTAGCAGCTTGCTGGTGCTGAAATATGTTGAAAAGGGCTTGATTCTGCATAATATAAGTCAAAATCATTGTGATCCTGCAACATTTTGAAAAGATATAGCCATATGGTCAAAAAGTGTTTATCTCACTGAGTTGAAGCTTTTTTGAAACAGAGTGTGAATAACTAAAGATTCCTTTCTAGCAGCTTGCTGGTGATGAAATATGTTGAAAAGGGCTTGATTCTGCATAATATAAGTCAGAATCATTGTGATCCTGCAACATTTTGAAAAGATATAGCCATATGGTCAAAAAGTGTTTATCTCACTGAGTTGAAGCTTTTTTGAAACAGAGTGTGAATAACTAAAGATTCCTTTCTAGCAGCTTGCTGCTGCTGAAATATGTTGAAAAGGGCTTGATTCTGCATAATATAAGTCAAAATCATTGTGACCTGCAACATTTTGAAAAGATATAGCCATATGGGCAAAAAGTGTTTATCTCACTGAGTTGAAGCTTTTTTGCAACACAGTGTGAATAACTAAAGATTCCTTTCTAGCAGCTTGCTGGTGCTGAAATATGTTGAAAAGGGCTTGATTCTGCATAATATAAGTCAGAATCATTGTGATCCTGCAACATTTTGAAAAGATATAGCCATATGGGCAAAAAGTGTTTATCTCACTGAGTTGAAGCTTTTTTGCAAAAGAGTGTGAATAACTAAAGATTCCTTTCTAGCAGCTTGCTGGTGCTGAAATATGTTGAAAAGGGCTTGATTCTGCATAATATGAGTCAAAATCATTGTGATCCTGCAACATTTTGAAAAGATATAGCCATATGGTCAAAAGTGTTTATCTCACTGAGTTGAAGCTTTTTTGCAACAGAGCGTCAATAACTAAAGATTCCTTTCTAGCAGCTTGCTGGTGCTTAAATATGTTGAAAAGGGCTTGATTCTGCATAATATAAGTCAAAATCATTGTGATCCTGCAACATTTTGAAAAGATATAGCCATATGGGCAAAAAGTGTTTATCTCACTGAGTTGAAGCTTTCTTGCAACAGAGTGTAAATAACTAAAGATTCCATTCTAGCAGCTTGCTGGTGCTGAAATATTTTGAAAAGGGCTTGATTCTGCATAATATAAGTCAGAATCATTGTGATCCTGCAACATTTTGAAAAGATATAGCCATATGGGCAAAAAGTGTTTTTCTCACTGAGTTGAAGCTTTTTTGCAACAGAGCGTAAATAACTAAAGATTCCATTCTAGCAGCTTGCTGGTGCTGAAATATGTTGAAAAGGGCTTGATTCTGCATAATATAAGTCAAAATCATTGTGATCCTGCAACATTTTGAAAAGATATAGCCATATGGTCAAAAAGTGTTTATCTCACTGAGTTGAAGCTTTTTTGAAACAGAGTGTGAATAACTAAAGATTCCTTTCTAGCAGCTTGCTGCTGCTGAAATATGTTGAAAAGGGCTTGATTCTGCATAATATAAGTCAGAATCATTGTGATCCTGCAACATTTTGAAAAGATATAGCCATATGGTCAAAAAGTGTTTATCTCACTGAGTTGAAGCTTTTTGAAACAGAGTGTGAATAACTAAAGATTCCTTTCTAGCAGCTTGCTGCTGCTGAAATATGTTGAAAAGGCTTGATTCTGCATAATATAAGTCAAAATCATTGTGACCTGCAACATTTTGAAAAGATATAGCCATATGGGCAAAAAGTGTTTATCTCACTGAGTTGAAGCTTTTTTGCAACACAGTGTGAATAACTAAAGATTCCTTTCTAGCAGCTTGCTGGTGCTGAAATATGTTGAAAAGGGCTTGATTCTGCATAATATAAGTCAGAATCATTGTGATCCTGCAACATTTTGAAAAGATATAGCCATATGGGCAAAAAGTGTTTATCTCACTGAGTTGAAGCTTTTTTGCAAAAGAGTGTGAATAACTAAAGATTCCTTTCTAGCAGCTTGCTGGTGCTGAAATATGTTGAAAAGGGCTTGATTCTGCATAATATGAGTCAAAATCATTGTGATCCTGCAACATTTTGAAAAGATATAGCCATATGGTCAAAAAGTGTTTATCTCACTGAGTTGAAGCTTTTTTGCAACAGAGCGTCAATAACTAAAGATTCCTTTCTAGCAGCTTGCTGGTGCTTAAATATGTTGAAAAGGGCTTGATTCTGCATAATATAAGTCAAAATCATTGTGATCCTGCAACATTTTGAAAGATATAGCCATATGGGCAAAAAGTGTTTATCTCACTGAGTTGAAGCTTTCTTGCAACAGAGTGTAAATAACTAAAGATTCCATTCTAGCAGCTTGCTGGTGCTGAAATATGTTGAAAAGGGCTTGATTCTGCATAATGTAAGTCAGAATCATTGTGATCCTGCATCATTTTGAAAAGATATAGCCATATGGTCAAAAAGTGTTTATCTCACTGAGTTGAAGCTTTTTTGCAACATAGCGTAAATAACTAAAGATTCCATTCTAGCAGCTTGCTGGTGCTGAAATATGTTGAAAAGGGCTTGATTCTGCATAATATGAGTCAAAATCATTGTGATCCTGCAACATTTTGAAAAGATATAGCCATATGGTCAAAAAGTGTTTATCTCACTGAGTTGAAGCTTTTTTGCAACAGAGCGTAAATAACTAAAGATTCCATTCTAGCAGCTTGCTGGTGCTGAAATATGTTGAAAAGGGCTTGATTCTGCATAATATAAGTCAAAATCATTGTCATCCTGCAACATTTTGAAAAGATATAGCCATATGGTCAAAAAGTGTTTATCTCAATGAGTTGAAGCTTTTTTGCAACAGAGCGTAAATAACTAAAGATTCCATTCTAGCAGCTTGCTGGTGTTGAAATATGTTGAAAAGGGCTTGATTCTGCATAATATAAGTCAGAATCATTGTGATCCTGCAACATTTTGAAAAGATATAGCCGTATGGTCAAAAAGTGTTTATCTCACTGAGTTGAAGCTTTTTTGCAACAGAGCGTAAATAACTAAAGATTCCATTCTAGCAGCTTGCTGGTGCTGAAATATGTTGAAAAGGGCTTGATTCTGCATAATATAAGTCAGAATCATTGTGATCCTGCAACATTTTGAAAAGATATAGCCAATATGGTCAAAAAGTGTTTATCTCACTGAGTTGAAGCTTTTTTGAAACAGAGTGTGAATAACTAAAGATTCCTTTCTAGCAGCTTGCTGGTGCTGAAATATGTTGAAAAGGGCTTGATTCTGCATAATATAAGTCAAAATCATTGTGACCTGCAACATTTTGAAAAGATATAGCCATATGGGCAAAAAGTGTTTATCTCACTGAGTTGAAGCTTTTTTGCAACACAGTGTGAATAACTAAAGATTCCTTTCTAGCAGCTTGCTGGTGCTGAAATATGTTGAAAAGGGCTTGATTCTGCATAATATAAGTCAGAATCATTGTGATCCTGCAACATTTTGAAAGATATAGCCATATGGTCAAAAAGTGTTTATCTCACTGAGTTGAAGCTTTTTTGAAACAGAGTGTGAATAACTAAAGATTCCTTTCTAGCAGCTTGCTGGTGATGAAATATGTTGAAAAGGGCTTGATTCAGCATAATATAAGTCAGAATCATTGTGATCCTGCAATATTTTGAAAAGATATAGCCATATGGGCAAAAAGTGTTTATCTCACTGAGTTGAAGCTTTTTTGCAACAGAGTGTGAATAACTAAAGATTCCTTTCTAGCAGCTTGCTGGTGCTGAAATATGTTGAAAAGGGCTTGATTCTGCATAATATAAGTCAAAATCATTGTGATCCTGCAACATTTTGAAAAGATATAGCCATATGGTCAAAAAGTGTTTATCTC
>NW_028234089.1:52500-59149 GCF_037954325.1 Fistularia commersonii | reverse complement strand
ATTTGGTTAACAGATTTTACGAGTTGATTTGGAGCAGCATTGGAATACGCTGGGTATATACATCTGGATAAACACATCCATTTTAGTCAAATATATCCGGCCTAATATTGATAAATCTCTCTGGAGCCATATATTAGAATTAAGCTTTACTTTGATTCAGTTTAGATTCAATGTTCCTGGATTGATTTAACGTTTGGTCCTTGGATAGGAAAATGCTCAAGTATTTTATTTCTGATTTCATAGAAACATCGCTGATTTCCTTTAGTGGCGAGTCATGCAGCGCAAGAAGTTTGCATTTCTTTAAGTTTAATGACAATCCTGAAGCCTTGGAGAATGTTTTGGTTTTTTTCAGCACTTATTGGGACTTGATGTTCATTTTTCAAAACTAAGGTTGTGTCATCTGCCAGCAGGCTAATAACAATTTCTGTCCCCAACATTACTTCTGTCCCACACGTATACACACACACACACACACACACACACACACACACACACCTTAATTCCACTCTTTTATATACGCATGTCTGGAGTTCCGGGAGCTCGTTCTCAACGTTCTGGGGATAATCATAGCTGTGCTGATAGCATTGGCCGAAACGTATCCACAACCAAACCAACATTAGCTCATCCACTCATTCATATATGTGTGTGCCCAGAGGTCCGGGAGCTCCAGTCATAACTCCGGGTGATATCTGTCCGGAGTAGGCTCACATTAGCCGGTCTAAGGGGTCCTGCTGCCCCCCAGCTTCCCCGCCTTTGAGAAGAGACACATAACTCCGCTCTTCCGCTTCTCCGCTATGGGCCCTGGTACTCCCGATCCTCCGAACTCAGGTGAATTGCGTGACGTGCTTCTGCTCTACTATAAGCCCCTACACACTTCGAACACGGCTGTTATCACCCTGTTACTGCATTTCAATGACACCCATTTGCTTTCGATCTCAGTGTCTGCCTCCGTACGGAAAAAGCGGGATGGGTGGGGGGGCATAAGCGCATTCGTGCTGTAAGTAATCAGAAGTTAATAGTGTTAACGGTTTGCGAGAAATTTTTAATGCTAGACAAAAAAAGAAAATTAAAAGGATATAATTAAATAAATAGATAGAAAAATAAAATTAAAAACGAAAAAAAAAAATTGTGAGGGGAATATAACATGTAATTAAGTTGGCGGTTCACAAGGAATCTCAGACATCAAACTGTTTTTAATTGAACATAAATAGTACACCCAAATATACAAATGTACAAATAAACATAGCAAGGTAGAACTGAATGTCAATGAAACAACCAGGGATGAGGAAGCAACGGACATCAGGACATTTGTTCTGTATGTAATGAGAAGTTAATAGTGTTACAGGTTTGTGAGAAATTTACAGTGCGAGACAAAAAAAGAAATTAAAAGGAAGTAATTAAATCAATAGATAGACAAATAAGAAATTAAAACGAAAAAAAAAAAAAAAAATTGCAAGGGGAATGTAACATGTAATCAAGTTGTTTTTTTTTTTTTGTTTTTTTTTTTTTACCAAAAAAAAAAGGAACCTCGGACATGGGTAACTATATTTTTTAGTTTTTGGATTTTTCCATAAGTTTTAAGGATTTTTTTTTTTTTTTTTTTATATTTCAAAATCGTTTATGAAGACATTAAAATTTGGGGAGCATTTTTGCATTCTGTTCTTGTGAATGAAGAACTTGGCCAGGCCTAAAAGAACATTGACACAGAGTTCATCTGTTATGTTGCTTATAAGTAAACAGAATGTTATATCATCTTTTGAGAAGGAAACTGGTGACGATGGAATGAGAAGGAGAAAAAATATATGGTCAGTGGTTTCAATGTTGTCTTCACAAAATGTACAAATATTATCTTCAAAATTAAAGCGTACCCTCGATAATTCCTTAGATGGGTAGATGTCAGTCATAATTTTGAAGTGGGTCTCTTTTGCCTTGGGGGTATGGGTAGAGTCAGATACATAGTTCGCAGCGTGGCAATCGATTCCTCATCAAATTTATTTAAAATATCCTTTTTTTTTTTTTTGACGTCCAGGGAATAAGTTTCCTGTGAAACATTTCCTAATAAAGGAGTTGCCGCGCTTTCTGTCCACAATTGAGATTCCCTGGAGTGATAGTCGGGGTAACTGTGGTTGTACGGTTCGGTGCGTCATTATATTTTTGGTCAGGAATACAAATTGTCGAGGCAGTGCGTTTCGTAACTTTAGCAACTCTAATATGGGAGGCTTGAATCTGTGTGTAGTACAGAACTGCTCATTGTCCAGAGGACTGCCAGTGTCATCCATCAAGTCAATTATCGACCATATACCTTTCTCAAAGCATTCCTTGTAAAACAGAGGTTTGTTGCCATGCAGTACATATCGATTGTTCCAAACTATTATACTGTGTGGTGAGAAATTGTGTACGTATATCATTTTCCAGTATAATAATATTTGTTTATGGAACTCTGAACATTTGACAGGAATCTTGTTGATATCCAAGTCAGAGATAAGCAGAAGACTCAGGCCGCCGACTTTGTTGAATAAGTAGTTTGGAGTACAATACCAGAAAGAACGATGAGGTTTGATCCAGGATTTCAACCAGTTCACCTTCAATGTCCCATTCAAGCAGTCCGACTCTATCACTTTCAGCCCTCCTTCACTTGTTTCTTTCACCATATGTGATTTTTCTTAGATGGTGTGGTCTGTTCCTCCAGATAAAGTTGAAATTGATTTGGTTAACAGATTTTACGAGTTGATTTGGAGCAGCATTGGAATACGCTGGGTATATACATCTGGATAAACACATCCATTTTAGTCAAATATATCCGGCCTAATATTGATAAATCTCTCTGGAGCCATATATTAGAATTAAGCTTTACTTTGATTCAGTTTAGATTCAATGTTCCTGGATTGATTTAACGTTTGGTCCTTGGATAGGAAAATGCTCAAGTATTTTATTTCTGATTTCATAGAAACATCGCTGATTTCCTTTAGTGGCGAGTCATGCAGCGCAAGAAGTTTGCATTTCTTTAAGTTTAATGACAATCCTGAAGCCTTGGAGAATGTTTTGGTTTTTTTCAGCACTTATTGGGACTTGATGTTCATTTTTCAAAACTAAGGTTGTGTCATCTGCCAGCAGGCTAATAACAATTTCTGTCCCCAACATTACTTCTGTCCCACACGTATACACACACACACACACACACACACACACACACACACACCTTAATTCCACTCTTTTATATACGCATGTCTGGAGTTCCGGGAGCTCGTTCTCAACGTTCTGGGGATAATCATAGCTGTGCTGATAGCATTGGCCGAAACGTATCCACAACCAAACCAACATTAGCTCATCCACTCATTCATATATGTGTGTGCCCAGAGGTCCGGGAGCTCCAGTCATAACTCCGGGTGATATCTGTCCGGAGTAGGCTCACATTAGCCGGTCTAAGGGGTCCTGCTGCCCCCCAGCTTCCCCGCCTTTGAGAAGAGACACATAACTCCGCTCTTCCGCTTCTCCGCTATGGGCCCTGGTACTCCCGATCCTCCGAACTCAGGTGAATTGCGTGACGTGCTTCTGCTCTACTATAAGCCCCTACACACTTCGAACACGGCTGTTATCACCCTGTTACTGCATTTCAATGACACCCATTTGCTTTCGATCTCAGTGTCTGCCTCCGTACGGAAAAAGCGGGATGGGTGGGGGGGCATAAGCGCATTCGTGCTGTAAGTAATCAGAAGTTAATAGTGTTAACGGTTTGCGAGAAATTTTTAATGCTAGACAAAAAAAGAAAATTAAAAGGATATAATTAAATAAATAGATAGAAAAATAAAATTAAAAACGAAAAAAAAAAATTGTGAGGGGAATATAACATGTAATTAAGTTGGCGGTTCACAAGGAATCTCAGACATCAAACTGTTTTTAATTGAACATAAATAGTACACCCAAATATACAAATGTACAAATAAACATAGCAAGGTAGAACTGAATGTCAATGAAACAACCAGGGATGAGGAAGCAACGGACATCAGGACATTTGTTCTGTATGTAATGAGAAGTTAATAGTGTTACAGGTTTGTGAGAAATTTACAGTGCGAGACAAAAAAAGAAATTAAAAGGAAGTAATTAAATCAATAGATAGACAAATAAGAAATTAAAACGAAAAAAAAAAAAAAAAATTGCAAGGGGAATGTAACATGTAATCAAGTTGTTTTTTTTTTTTTGTTTTTTTTTTTTTACCAAAAAAAAAAGGAACCTCGGACATGGGTAACTATATTTTTTAGTTTTTGGATTTTTCCATAAGTTTTAAGGATTTTTTTTTTTTTTTTTTTATATTTCAAAATCGTTTATGAAGACATTAAAATTTGGGGAGCATTTTTGCATTCTGTTCTTGTGAATGAAGAACTTGGCCAGGCCTAAAAGAACATTGACACAGAGTTCATCTGTTATGTTGCTTATAAGTAAACAGAATGTTATATCATCTTTTGAGAAGGAAACTGGTGACGATGGAATGAGAAGGAGAAAAAATATATGGTCAGTGGTTTCAATGTTGTCTTCACAAAATGTACAAATATTATCTTCAAAATTAAAGCGTACCCTCGATAATTCCTTAGATGGGTAGATGTCAGTCATAATTTTGAAGTGGGTCTCTTTTGCCTTGGGGGTATGGGTAGAGTCAGATACATGGTTCGCAGCGTGGCAATCGATTCCTCATCAAATTTATTTAAAATATCCTTTTTTTTTTTTTTGACGTCCAGGGAATAAGTTTCCTGTGAAACATTTCCTAATAAAGGAGTTGCCGCGCTTTCTGTCCACAATTGAGATTCCCTGGAGTGATAGTCGGGGTAACTGTGGTTGTACGGTTCGGTGCGTCATTATATTTTTGGTCAGGAATACAAATTGTCGAGGCAGTGCGTTTCGTAACTATAGCAACTCTAATATGGGAGGCTTGAATCTGTGTGTAGTACAGAACTGCTCATTGTCCAGAGGACTGCCAGTGTCATCCATCAAGTCAATTATCGACCATATACCTTTCTCAAAGCATTCCTTGTAAAACAGAGGTTTGTTGCCATGCAGTACATATCGATTGTTCCAAACTATTATACTGTGTGGTGAGAAATTGTGTACGTATATCATTTTCCAGTATAATAATATTTGTTTATGGAACTCTGAACATTTGACAGGAATCTTGTTGATATCCAAGTCAGAGATAAGCAGAAGACTCAGGCCGCCGACTTTGTTGAATAAGTAGTTTGGAGTACAATACCAGAAAGAACGATGAGGTTTGATCCAGGATTTCAACCAGTTCACCTTCAATGTCCCATTCAAGCAGTCCGACTCTATCACTTTCAGCCCTCCTTCACTTGTTTCTTTCACCATATGTGATTTTTCTTAGATGGTGTGGTCTGTTCCTCCAGATAAAGTTGAAATTGATTTGGTTAACAGATTTTACGAGTTGATTTGGAGCAGCATTGGAATACGCTGGGTATATACATCTGGATAAACACATCCATTTTAGTCAAATATATCCGGCCTAATATTGATAAATCTCTCTGGAGCCATATATTAGAATTAAGCTTTACTTTGATTCAGTTTAGATTCAATGTTCCTGGATTGATTTAACGTTTGGTCCTTGGATAGGAAAATGCTCAAGTATTTTATTTCTGATTTCATGGAAACATCGCTGATTTCCTTTAGTGGCGAGTCATGCAGCGCAAGAAGTTTGCATTTCTTTAAGTTTAATGACAATCCTGAAGCCTTGGAGAATGTTTTGGTTGTTTTCGGCACTTATTGGGACTTGATGTTCATTTTTCAAAACTAAGGTTGTGTCATCTGCCAGCAGGCTAATAACAATTTCAGTCCCCAGCACGTCTAACTTTTGGATATCGTTGCTCTTTTCAACATAAACGGCTAGCATTTCGGTAGCAATTATAAATAAATAGGGTGAGATGGGGCAACCTTGGGGGATTCCCACATCAACATGGAAGCTCGGAGTGGTGCCGCTTGGCAGGGTGACACAGCTATGAATATTCTCATAGAGCCCACGGATCACATTCCTGAATATTTAACCAAATCCAAAATGTTCGAGCGTTGCTATGATAAATGGATGTTCGACCGAGTCAAAGGCTTTAGAAAAGTCCAAGAAGGATATGCGGCCATTATCTTCAATGCGATACGCCTCTAAACCCATCGCTCGCCCCGACTCGGGGAATCCTAGAGCCTACTTGCACCCCCGCCCTAACTTAACTCCCTCACTCGTGGAGCTCCCTGAGCTCCACACATCCCGGAGCATCACGCCGACTCATTCACATTTGAATGATTGTCTTTATTTTATGTCCGCTAGATAGAGGCATCCGCACATGCGCATCAGTGGAGCTTCAGGCCGGCTGAGGCATGGACTGAAAATCATAAAGACATGTGTGATGAGCTAAAAGGAAGATAAGCATATTTTTATAATAAATGTAAGAAAGAGAGGGTAATGCAGCCTCAGGGCGGCACTGGCCCGTGTCTCTCCAAGCCTGCCTTTGGGGGGGGGGGGGGGGGGGGGGCACGGAGCAGTGTCTCCCTGTGCCGGTCCCAAGCCCGGATAAATGCAGAGGGTTGCGTCAGGAGGGGCATCCGGCGTAAAACGTTTGCCAAAACCAAACATGCGAGTCAACCATAACTATACCAT
>NW_028234089.1:35000-42500 GCF_037954325.1 Fistularia commersonii | reverse complement strand
ACACGCAAATGTACAAATAAACATGGCAAGGTAGAACTGAATGTCAATGAAACAACCAGGCATGAAGAAGAAAAGGACATAAGGACATTCGTTCTGTATGTAATCAGAAGTTAATAGTGTTAACGGTTTGTGAGAAATTTACATTGCTAGACAAAAAAAGAAATTAAAAGGAAATAATTAAATAAATAGATAGACCAATGAAATTAAAACCGAAAAAAAAAAATGCAAGGGGAATACGACATGTAATTAAGTTGGCGATTCACAAGGAATCTCAGACATCAAACTGTATATTTTTTGTTGTTTATATATAAACATATATAAACAAACATATATTGTTTGTTGTTTATTTTTGGGATATATTGAGGAATATTTAATGGAAAGGAGTCACAATCGCTTTTTGACAATGTCGAAGTGTATAGGTGGCTATAGAATTTAAAGTTTTCATTGGAAATGATAGCCTCATCTGTAATTTCCTTGTTGTTAAGACGGGCTTCCGCTTTGCTCCGCTCCTCCTCTCCTCCGCTCTTCCGCTCCGGGCCCTGGAACTCCCGATCCGCGGGACTTCGGTGAATTCCGGGCCAGTTTTTTTGCTCTTCTGCTCTCCTCCCCTCCTCCGCTTCTTCGCTCCCCCGCTTTGGACCCTGGAACTCTTGAACAGGGCCGGGCTTCTGCCCTCCGCCTCTCCTCTGCTCATCCGCTCCAGGCCCTGGCACTCCCTGTGATCCAGTCATTCGCATGTGCGTGCCCGGAGGTCCGGGAGCTCCACTCAAACGTCCGGGGGGGGTAAGGGTAAGGGGTCCTGTCCCCCCCCCCTCGCCGCCTCTGAGAAGAGAAACATCTCCTCCACTCCTCCGCTCCTCCGCTGCGGAACCAGGTATTACCGATCCGCCGGACTCAGGCGAATTGCAGAAAGGGGTTTTGCCGTCCTCCGCTCCTCCGCTCCTCCGTTTCGGGCCCTGGAACTCCCGAACCGCTGGACACAAGCGAATCACGGTCCGGGCTTCTGCTCTCCTCCGCTCCTCACCTCATCCGCTCCAGGCCCTGGTACTCCGTGTCCGCGGGAACCCCCCCCAACCCACAAAAACAAACTCTCACACACACACAAACACACGCACACACACACACACACACACACACACACACATACACACGCATACACACACACAAACACACAAACACACACAGACACACCTGAACTCATCATAGCTGTGCTAATAGCATTGGCCGAAACGTTTCCACAACCAAACCAACATTAGCTCATCCACTCATTCACATATGTGTGTGCCCGGAGGTCCGGGAGCTCCAGTCATAAGTCCGGGTGATCTATGTCCGGAGAAGGCTCACATTAGCCGCTCTAAGGGGTCCTGCTGCCCCCCAGCTTCCCGGCCTTTGAGAAGAGACACATAACTCCGCTCTTCCGCTTCTCCGCTATGGGCCCTGGTACTCCCGATCCTCCGAACTCAGGTGAATTGCGTGACGTGCTTCTGCTCTCCTATAAGCCCCTACACACTTCGAACACGGCTGTTATCACCCTGTTACTGCATTTCAATGACACCCATTTGCTTTCGATCTCAGTGTCTGCCACCGTACGCAAAAAGCGGGGGGTGGGGGGTGGGGGGGCATAAGCGCATTCGTGCTGTAAGTAATCAGAAGTTAATAGTGTTAACGGTTTGCGAGAAATTTTTAATGCTAGACAAAAAAAGAAAATTAAAAGGATATAATTAAATAAATAGATAGAAAAATAAAATTAAAAACGAAAAAAAAAAATTGTGAGGGGAATATAACATGTAATTAAGTTGGCGGTTCACAAGGAATCTCAGACATCAAACTGTTTTTAATTGAACATAAATAGTACACCCAAATATACAAATGTACAAATAAACATAGCAAGGTAGAACTGAATGTCAATGAAACAACCAGGCATGAGGAAGCAACGGACATGAGGACATTTGTTCTGTATGTAATGAGAAGTTAATAGTGTTATTGTGAGAAATTTACAGTGCTAGACAAAAAACGAAATTAAAAGGAAATAATTAGATAAATAGATAGACAAATGAAATTAAAACCAAAAAAAAAAAATGCAAGGGGAATACGACATGTAATTAAGTTGGCGATTCACAAGGAATCTCAGACATCAAACTGTATATTTTTTGTTGTTTATATATAAACATATATAAACAATCATATATTGTTTGTTGTTTATTTTTGGGATATATTGAGGAATATTTAATGGAAAGGAGTCACAATCGCTTTTTGACAATGTCGAAGTGTATACGTGGCTATAGAATTTAAAGTTTTCATTAGAAATTATAGCCTCATCTGTAATTTCCTTGTTGTTAAGACGGGCTTAGCTTTGCTCCGCTCCTCCTCTCCTCCGCTCCTCCGCTCTTCCGCTCCGGGCCCTGGAACTCCCGATCCGCGGGACTTCGGTGAATTCCGGGCCAGTTTTTTGCTCTTCTGCTCTCCTCCCCTCCTCCGCTTCTTCGCTCCCCCGCTTTGGACCCTGGAACTCTTGAACAGGGCCGGGCTTCTGCCCTCCGCCTCTCCTCTGCTCATCCGCTCCAGGCCCTGGCACTCCCTGTGATCCAGTCATTCGCATGTGCGTGCCCGGAGGTCCGGGAGCTCCACTCAAACGTCCGGGGGGGATAAGGGTAAGGGGTCCTGCCCCCCCCCCCTCGCCGCCTCTGAGAAGAGAAACATCTCCTCCACTCCTCCGCTCATCCGCTGCGGAACCAGGTACTACCGATCCGCCGGACTCAGGCGAATTGCAGAAAGGGGTTTTGCTGTCCTCCGCTCCTCCGCTCCTCCGCTCCTCCGCTCCTCCGCTCCTCCGCTCCTCCGTTTCGGGCCCTGGAACTCCCGAACCGCTGGACACAAGCGAATCACGGTCCGGGCTTCTGCTCTCCTCCGCTCCTCACCTCATCCGCTCCAGGCCCTGGTACTCCGTGTCCGCGGGAACCCCCCCCAACCCACAAAAACAAACTCTCACACACACACAAACACACGCACACACACACACACACACACACACACACACAAACACACAAACACACACAGACACACCTGAACTCATCATCGCTGTGCTGATAGCATTGGCCGAAACGTATCCACAACCAAACCGACATTAGCTCATCCAGTCATTCACATATGTGTGTGCCCGGAGGTCCGGGAGCTCCAGTCATAACTCCGGGTGATCTCTGTCCGGAGTAGGCTCACCTTAGCCGGTCTAAGGGGTCCTGCTGCCCCCCAGCTTCCCCGCCTTTGAGAAGAGACACATAACTCCGCTCTTCCGCTTCTCCGCTATGGGCCCTGGTACTCCCGATCCTCCGAACTCAGGTGAATTGCGTGACGTGCTTCTGCTCTCCTATAAGCCCCTACACACTTCGAACACGGCTGTTATCACCCTGTTACTGCATTTCAATGACACCCATTTGCTTTCGATCTCAGTGTCTGCCTCCGTACGGAAAAAGCGGGATGGGTGGGGGGGCATAAGCGCATTCGTGGTGTAAGTAATCAGAAGTTAATAGTGTTAACGGTTTGCGAGAAATTTTTAATGCTAGACAAAAAAAGAAAATTAGAAGGATATAATTAAATAAATAGATAGAAAAATAAAATTAAAAACGAAAAAAAAAAATTGTGAGGGGAATATAACATGTAATTAAGTTGGCGGTTCACAAGGAATCTCAGACATCAAACTGTTTTTAATTGAACATAAATAGTACACCCAAATATACAGATGTACAAATAAACATAGCAAGGTAGAACTGAATGTCAATGAAACAACCAGGGATGAGGAAGCAACGGACATCAGGACATTTGTTCTGTATGTAATGAGAAGTTAATAGTGTTACAGGTTTGTGAGAAATTTACAGTGCGAGACAAAAAAAGAAATTAAAAGGAAGTAATTAAATCAATAGATAGACAAATAAGAAATTAAAACGAAAAAAAAAAAAAAAAAAATTGCAAGGGGAATGTAACATGTAATCAAGTTGTTTTTTTTTTTTTGTTTTTTTTTTTTACCAAAAAAAAAAGGAACCTCGGACATGGGTAACTATATTTTTTAGTTTTTGGATTTTTCCATAAGTTTTAAGGATTTTTTTTTTTTTTTTTTATATTTCAAAATCGTTTATGAAGACATTAAAATTTGGGGAGCATTTTTGCATTCTGTTCTTGTGAATGAAGAACTTGGCCAGGCCTAAAAGAACATTGACACAGAGTTCATCTGTTATGTTGCTTATAAGTAAACAGAATGTTATATCATCTTTTGAGAAGGAAACTGGTGACGATGGAATGAGAAGGAGAAAAAATATATGGTCAGTGGTTTCAATGTTGTCTTCACAAAATGTACAAATATTATCTTCAAAATTAAAGCGTACCCTCGATAATTCCTTAGATGGGTAGATGTCAGTCATAATTTTGAAGTGGGTCTCTTTTGCCTTGGGGGTATGGGTAGAGTCAGATACATGGTTCGCAGCGTGGCAATCGATTCCTCATCAAATTTATTTAAAATATCCTTTTTTTTTTTTTTGACGTCCAGGGAATAAGTTTCCTGTGAAACATTTCCTAATAAAGGAGTTGCCGCGCTTTCTGTCCACAATTGAGATTCCCTGGAGTGATAGTCGGGGTAACTGTGGTTGTACGGTTCGGTGCGTCATTATATTTTTGGTCAGGAATACAAATTGTCGAGGCAGTGCGTTTCGTAACTTTAGCAACTCTAATATGGGAGGCTTGAATCTGTGTGTAGTACAGAACTGCTCATTGTCCAGAGGACTGCCAGTGTCATCCATCAAGTCAATTATCGACCATATACCTTTCTCAAAGCATTCCTTGTAAAACAGAGGTTTGTTGCCATGCAGTACATATCGATTGTTCCAAACTATTATACTGTGTGGTGAGAAATTGTGTACGTATATCATTTTCCAGTATAATAATATTTGTTTATGGAACTCTGAACATTTGACAGGAATCTTGTTGATATCCAAGTCAGAGATAAGCAGAAGACTCAGGCCGCCGACTTTGTTGAATAAGTAGTTTGGAGTACAATACCAGAAAGAACGATGAGGTTTGATCCAGGATTTCAACCAGTTCACCTTCAATGTCCCATTCAAGCAGTCCGACTCTATCACTTTCAGCCCTCCTTCACTTGTTTCTTTCACCATATGTGATTTTTCTTAGATGGTGTGGTCTGTTCCTCCAGATAAAGTTGAAATTGATTTGGTTAACAGATTTTACGAGTTGATTTGGAGCAGCATTGGAATACGCTGGGTATATACATCTGGATAAACACATCCATTTTAGTCAAATATATCCGGCCTAATATTGATAAATCTCTCTGGAGCCATATATTAGAATTAAGCTTTACTTTGATTCAGTTTAGATTCAATGTTCCTGGATTGATTTAACGTTTGGTCCTTGGATAGGAAAATGCTCAAGTATTTTATTTCTGATTTCATGGAAACATCGCTGATTTCCTTTAGTGGCGAGTCATGCAGCGCAAGAAGTTTGCATTTCTTTAAGTTTAATGACAATCCTGAAGCCTTGGAGAATGTTTTGGTTGTTTTCGGCACTTATTGGGACTTGATGTTCATTTTTCAAAACTAAGGTTGTGTCATCTGCCAGCAGGCTAATAACAATTTCAGTCCCCAGCACGTCTAACTTTTGGATATCGTTGCTCTTTTCAACATAAACGGCTAGCATTTCGGTAGCAATTATAAATAAATAGGGTGAGATGGGGCAACCTTGGGGGATTCCCACATCAACATGGAAGCTCGGAGTGGTGCCGCTTGGCAGGGTGACACAGCTATGAATATTCTCATAGAGCCCACGGATCACATTCCTGAATATTTAACCAAATCCAAAATGTTCGAGCGTTGCTATGATAAATGGATGTTCGACCGAGTCAAAGGCTTTAGAAAAGTCCAAGAAGGATATGCGGCCATTATCTTCAATGCGATACGCCTCTAAACCCATCGCTCGCCCCGACTCGGGGAATCCTAGAGCCTACTTGCACCCCCGCCCTAACTTAACTCCCTCACTCGTGGAGCTCCCTGAGCTCCACACATCCCGGAGCATCACGCCGACTCATTCACATTTGAATGATTGTCTTTATTTTATGTCCGCTAGATAGAGGCATCCGCACATGCGCATCAGTGGAGCTTCAGGCCGGCTGAGGCATGGACTGAAAATCATAAAGACATGTGTGATGAGCTAAAAGGAAGATAAGCATATTTTTATAATAAATGTAAGAAAGAGAGGGTAATGCAGCCTCAGGGCGGCACTGGCCCGTGTCTCTCCAAGCCTGCCTTTGGGGGGGGGGGGGGGGCACGGAGCAGTGTCTCCCTGTGCCGGTCCCAAGCCCGGATAAATGCAGAGGGTTGCGTCAGGAGGGGCATCCGGCGTAAAACGTTTGCCAAAACCAAACATGCGAGTCAACCATAACTATACCATACCGGATGGGTCGCGGACCGGGTTAACAACGACCGCCATTGGTACTGATGACCTACAGGGTACTAATGGAAATCGGGCTACTGTGGGTCGAAGAACAAGAAGAAGAAGAAGAGGAGGAGTGCGTGTTCGGAAGCAGAGAGAGAGGAGGAAAGGAAAGAGCCTGGGACTGAGAGTAGGGACTTTGAATATTGGGACTATGACAGGAAAAGGTAGAGAGTTGATGGACACGATGCAGAGAAGGAAGCTGGATATACTGTGTGTCCAGGAGACCAGGTGGAAGGGTAGTAAGGCTAGAAGCTTAGGAGCAGGCTTTAAGTTATACTATTATGGTGCTGACAAGAAGAGAAATGGAGTAGGAGTCATCTTGAAGGAGGAGTTTGTAAGGAACGTCCTAGAGGTGAAAAGAATGTCAGATAGACTTATGAGTCTGAAATTGGAAATTGAAGGTGTGATGCTCAGTGTTGTTAGTGGCTATGCGCCACAGGTGGGATGTGAACCTGAAGAGAAGGAGAAGTTCTGGAATGAGTTGGATGAAGTGATGCAGAATATTCCCAGAAATGAGAGAGTGGTAATTGGTGCAGACTTCAATGGACATGTTGGTGAAGGCAATAGAGGGGATGAAGAAGTGATGGGCAGATATGGTATCCAGGATAGGAATGCAGAGGGACAGATGGTGGTAGATTTTGCAAAAGGGATGGAAATGGGTGTAGTGAATACCTTTTTCCAGAAAAAACAGGAACATAGGGTAACTTATAAGAGCGGAGGTAGGAGCACGCAGGTAGACTACATCTTGTATAGACGAGGTAACCTGAAAGAGATCGGTGACTGCAAAGTAGTTGTAGGTGGGCGTGTAGCCAGACAGCATAGGATGGCGGTTTGTGCGACGACTCTGGTGACAAGGTAGATGACGAGGACAAAGGCAGAGCAGAGGACAAAGTGGTGGAAGCTGAAAAGGGAGGAGCGTTGCACGGTTTTCAGGGAGGAGTTGAGAAAGGGTCTGGGTGGTCAGGGTGAGCTGCCAGATGATTGGACAACAACAGCTAGTGTTATCAG
>NW_028234089.1:0-27500 GCF_037954325.1 Fistularia commersonii | reverse complement strand
GAGTCACAATCGCTTTTTGACAATGTCGAAGTGTATAGGTGGCTATAGAATTTAAAGTTTTCATTGGAAATGATAGCCTCATCTGTAATTTCCTTGTTGTTAAGACGGGCTTCCGCTTTGCTCCGCTCCTCCTCTCCTCCGCTCTTCCGCTCCGGGCCCTGGAACTCCCGATCCGCGGGACTTCGGTGAATTCCGGGCCAGTTTTTTTGCTCTTCTGCTCTCCTCCCCTCCTCCGCTTCTTCGCTCCCCCGCTTTGGACCCTGGAACTCTTGAACAGGGCCGGGCTTCTGCCCTCCGCCTCTCCTCTGCTCATCCGCTCCAGGCCCTGGCACTCCCTGTGATCCAGTCATTCGCATGTGCGTGCCCGGAGGTCCGGGAGCTCCACTCAAACGTCCGGGGGGGGTAAGGGTACGGGGTCCTGTCCCCCCCCCTCGCCGCCTCTGAGAAGAGAAACATCTCCTCCACTCCTCCGCTCCTCCGCTGCGGAACCAGGTATTACCGATCCGCCGGACTCAGGCGAATTGCAGAAAGGGGTTTTGCCGTCCTCCGCTCCTCCGCTCCTCCGTTTCGGGCCCTGGAACTCCCGAACCGCTGGACACAAGCGAATCACGGTCCGGGCTTCTGCTCTCCTCCGCTCCTCACCTCATCCGCTCCAGGCCCTGGTACTCCGTGTCCGCGGGAACCCCCCCCAACCCACAAAAACAAACTCTCACACACACACAAACACACGCACACACACACACACACACACACACACAAACACACAAACACACATAGACACACCTGAACTCATCATAGCTGTGCTAATAGCATTGGCCGAAACGTTTCCACAACCAAACCAACATTAGCTCATCCACTCATTCACATATGTGTGTGCCCAGAGGTCCGGGAGCTCCAGTCATAAGTCCGGGTGATCTATGTCCGGAGAAGGCTCACATTAGCCGCTCTAAGGGGTCCTGCTGCCCCCCAGCTTCCCGGCCTTTGAGAAGAGACACATAACTCCGCTCTTCCGCTTCTCCGCTATGGGCCCTGGTACTCCCGATCCTCCGAACTCAGGTGAATTGCGTGACGTGCTTCTGCTCTCCTATAAGCCCCTACACACTTCGAACACGGCTGTTATCACCCTGTTACTGCATTTCAATGACACCCATTTGCTTTCGATCTCAGTGTCTGCCACCGTACGGAAAAAGCGGGGGGGTGGGGGGTGGGGGGGCATAAGCGCATTCGTGCTGTAAGTAATCAGAAGTTAATAGTGTTAACGGTTTGCGAGAAATTTTTAATGCTAGACAAAAAAAGAAAATTAAAAGGATATAATTAAATAAATAGATAGAAAAATAAAATTAAAAACGAAAAAAAAAAAATTGTGAGGGGAATATAACATGTAATTAAGTTGGCGGTTCACAGGGAATCTCAGACATCAAACTGTTTTTAATTGAACATAAATAGTACACCCAAATATACAAATGTACAAATAAACATAGCAAGGTAGAACTGAATGTCAATGAAACAACCAGGCATGAGGAAGCAACGGACATGAGGACATTTGTTCTGTATGTAATGAGAAGTTAATAGTGTTACAGGTTTGTGAGAAATTTACAGTGCTAGACAAAAAACGAAATTAAAAGGAAATAATTAGATAAATAGATAGACAAATGAAATTAAAACCAAAAAAAAAAAATGCAAGGGGAATACGACATGTAATTAAGTTGGCGATTCACAAGGAATCTCAGACATCAAACTGTATATTTTTTGTTGTTTATATATAAACATATATAAACAAACATATATTGTTTGTTGTTTATTTTTGGGATATATTGAGGAATATTTAATGGAAAGGAGTCACAATCGCTTTTTGACAATGTCGAAGTGTATACGTGGCTATAGAATTTAAAGTTTTCATTAGAAATTATAGCCTCATCTGTAATTTCCTTGTTGTTAAGACGGGCTTAGCTTTGCTCCGCTCCTCCTCTCCTCCGCTCCTCCGCTCTTCCGCTCCGGGCCCTGGAACTCCCGATCCGCGGGACTTCGGTGAATTCCGGGCCAGTTTTTTGCTCTTCTGCTCTCCTCCCCTCCTCCGCTTCTTCGCTCCCCCGCTTTGGACCCTGGAACTCTTGAACAGGGCCGGGCTTCTGCCCTCCGCCTCTCCTCTGCTCATCCGCTCCAGGCCCTGGCACTCCCTGTGATCCAGTCATTCGCATGTGCGTGCCCGGAGGTCCGGGAGCTCCACTCAAACGTCCGGGGGGGATAAGGGTAAGGGGTCCTGCCCCCCCCCCCTCGCCGCCTCTGAGAAGAGAAACATCTCCTCCACTCCTCCGCTCATCCGCTGCGGAACCAGGTACTACCGATCCGCCGGACTCAGGCGAATTGCAGAAAGGGGTTTTGCTGTCCTCCGCTCCTCCGCTCCTCCGCTCCTCCGCTCCTCCGCTCCTCCGTTTCGGGCCCTGGAACTCCCGAACCGCTGGACACAAGCGAATCACGGTCCGGGCTTCTGCTCTCCTCCGCTCCTCACCTCATCCGCTCCAGGCCCTGGTACTCCGTGTCCGCGGGAACCCCCCCCAACCCACAAAAACAAACTCTCACACACACACAAACACACGCACACACACACACACACACACACACACACACAAACACACAAACACACACAGACACACCTGAACTCATCATCGCTGTGCTGATAGCATTGGCCGAAACGTATCCACAACCAAACCAACATTAGCTCATCCAGTCATTCACATATGTGTGTGCCCAGAGGTCCGGGAGCTCCAGTCATAACTCCGGGTGATCTCTGTCCGGAGTAGGCTCACCTTAGCCGGTCTAAGGGGTCCTGCTGCCCCCCAGCTTCCCCGCCTTTGAGAAGAGACACATAACTCCGCTCTTCCGCTTCTCCGCTATGGGCCCTGGTACTCCCGATCCTCCGAACTCAGGTGAATTGCGTGACGTGCTTCTGCTCTCCTATAAGCCCCTACACACTTCGAACACGGCTGTTATCACCCTGTTACTGCATTTCAATGACACCCATTTGCTTTCGATCTCAGTGTCTGCCTCCGTACGGAAAAAGCGGGATGGGTGGGGGGGCATAAGCGCATTCGTGCTGTAAGTAATCAGAAGTTAATAGTGTTAACGGTTTGCGAGAAATTTTTAATGCTAGACAAAAAAAGAAAATTAGAAGGATATAATTAAATAAATAGATAGAAAAATAAAATTAAAAACGAAAAAAAAAAATTGTGAGGGGAATATAACATGTAATTAAGTTGGCGGTTCACAAGGAATCTCAGACATCAAACTGTTTTTAATTGAACATAAATAGTACACCCAAATATACAAATGTACAAATAAACATAGCAAGGTAGAACTGAATGTCAATGAAACAACCAGGGATGAGGAAGCAACGGACATCAGGACATTTGTTCTGTATGTAATGAGAAGTTAATAGTGTTACAGGTTTGTGAGAAATTTACAGTGCGAGACAAAAAAAGAAATTAAAAGGAAGTAATTAAATCAATAGATAGACAAATAAGAAATTAAAACGAAAAAAAAAAAAAAAAATTGCAAGGGGAATGTAACATGTAATCAAGTTGTTTTTTTTGTTTTTTTTTTTTTTTTTACCAAAAAAAAAAGGAACCTCGGACATGGGTAACTATATTTTTTTGTTTTCGGATTTTTCCATAAGTTTTAAGGATTTTTTTTTTTTTTTTTATATTTCAAAATCGTTTATGAAGACATTAGAATTTGGGGAGCATTTTTGCATTCTGTTCTTGTGAATGAAGAACTTGGCCAGGCCTAAAAGAACATTGACACAGAGTTCATCTGTTATGTTGCTTATAAGTAAACAGAATGTTATATCATCTTTTGAGAAGGAAACTGGTGACGATGGAATGAGAAGGAGAAAAAATATATGGTCAGTGGTTTCAATGTTGTCTTCACAAAATGTACAAATATTATCTTCAAAATTAAAGCGTACCCTCGATAATTCCTTAGATGGGTAGATGTCAGTCATAATTTTGAAGTGGGTCTCTTTTGCCTTGGGGGTATGGGTAGAGTCAGATACATAGTTCGCAGCGTGGCAATCGATTCCTCATCAAATTTATTTAAAATATCCTTTTTTTTTTTTTTGACGTCCAGGGAATAAGTTTCCTGTGAAACATTTCCTAATAAAGGAGTTGCCGCGCTTTCTGTCCACAATTGAGATTCCCTGGAGTGATAGTCGGGGTAACTGTGGTTGTACGGTTCGGTGCGTCATTATATTTTTGGTCAGGAATACAAATTGTCGAGGCAGTGCGTTTCGTAACTTTAGCAACTCTAATATGGGAGGCTTGAATCTGTGTGTAGTACAGAACTGCTCATTGTCCAGAGGACTGCCAGTGTCATCCATCAAGTCAATTATCGACCATATACCTTTCTCAAAGCATTCCTTGTAAAACAGAGGTTTGTTGCCATGCAGTACATATCGATTGTTCCAAACTATTATACTGTGTGGTGAGAAATTGTGTACGTATATCATTTTCCAGTATAATAATATTTGTTTATGGAACTCTGAACATTTGACAGGAATCTTGTTGATATCCAAGTCAGAGATAAGCAGAAGACTCAGGCCGCCGACTTTGTTGAATAAGTAGTTTGGAGTACAATACCAGAAAGAACGATGAGGTTTGATCCAGGATTTCAACCAGTTCACCTTCAATGTCCCATTCAAGCAGTCCGACTCTATCACTTTCAGCCCTCCTTCACTTGTTTCTTTCACCATATGTGATTTTTCTTAGATGGTGTGGTCTGTTCCTCCAGATAAAGTTGAAATTGATTTGGTTAACAGATTTTACGAGTTGATTTGGAGCAGCATTGGAATACGCTGGGTATATACATCTGGATAAACACATCCATTTTAGTCAAATATATCCGGCCTAATATTGATAAATCTCTCTGGAGCCATATATTAGAATTAAGCTTTACTTTGATTCAGTTTAGATTCAATGTTCCTGGATTGATTTAACGTTTGGTCCTTGGATAGGAAAATGCTCAAGTATTTTATTTCTGATTTCATAGAAACATCGCTGATTTCCTTTAGTGGCGAGTCATGCAGCGCAAGAAGTTTGCATTTCTTTAAGTTTAATGACAATCCTGAAGCCTTGGAGAATGTTTTGGTTTTTTTCAGCACTTATTGGGACTTGATGTTCATTTTTCAAAACTAAGGTTGTGTCATCTGCCAGCAGGCTAATAACAATTTCTGTCCCCAACATTACTTCTGTCCCACACGTATACACACACACACACACACACACACACACACACACACACCTTAATTCCACTCTTTTATATACGCATGTCTGGAGTTCCGGGAGCTCGTTCTCAACGTTCTGGGGATAATCATAGCTGTGCTGATAGCATTGGCCGAAACGTATCCACAACCAAACCAACATTAGCTCATCCACTCATTCATATATGTGTGTGCCCAGAGGTCCGGGAGCTCCAGTCATAACTCCGGGTGATATCTGTCCGGAGTAGGCTCACATTAGCCGGTCTAAGGGGTCCTGCTGCCCCCCAGCTTCCCCGCCTTTGAGAAGAGACACATAACTCCGCTCTTCCGCTTCTCCGCTATGGGCCCTGGTACTCCCGATCCTCCGAACTCAGGTGAATTGCGTGACGTGCTTCTGCTCTACTATAAGCCCCTACACACTTCGAACACGGCTGTTATCACCCTGTTACTGCATTTCAATGACACCCATTTGCTTTCGATCTCAGTGTCTGCCTCCGTACGGAAAAAGCGGGATGGGTGGGGGGGCATAAGCGCATTCGTGCTGTAAGTAATCAGAAGTTAATAGTGTTAACGGTTTGCGAGAAATTTTTAATGCTAGACAAAAAAAGAAAATTAAAAGGATATAATTAAATAAATAGATAGAAAAATAAAATTAAAAACGAAAAAAAAAAATTGTGAGGGGAATATAACATGTAATTAAGTTGGCGGTTCACAAGGAATCTCAGACATCAAACTGTTTTTAATTGAACATAAATAGTACACCCAAATATACAAATGTACAAATAAACATAGCAAGGTAGAACTGAATGTCAATGAAACAACCAGGGATGAGGAAGCAACGGACATCAGGACATTTGTTCTGTATGTAATGAGAAGTTAATAGTGTTACAGGTTTGTGAGAAATTTACAGTGCGAGACAAAAAAAGAAATTAAAAGGAAGTAATTAAATCAATAGATAGACAAATAAGAAATTAAAACGAAAAAAAAAAAAAAAAATTGCAAGGGGAATGTAACATGTAATCAAGTTGTTTTTTTTTTTTGTTTTTTTTTTTTTACCAAAAAAAAAAGGAACCTCGGACATGGGTAACTATATTTTTTAGTTTTTGGATTTTTCCATAAGTTTTAAGGATTTTTTTTTTTTTTTTTTTATATTTCAAAATCGTTTATGAAGACATTAAAATTTGGGGAGCATTTTTGCATTCTGTTCTTGTGAATGAAGAACTTGGCCAGGCCTAAAAGAACATTGACACAGAGTTCATCTGTTATGTTGCTTATAAGTAAACAGAATGTTATATCATCTTTTGAGAAGGAAACTGGTGACGATGGAATGAGAAGGAGAAAAAATATATGGTCAGTGGTTTCAATGTTGTCTTCACAAAATGTACAAATATTATCTTCAAAATTAAAGCGTACCCTCGATAATTCCTTAGATGGGTAGATGTCAGTCATAATTTTGAAGTGGGTCTCTTTTGCCTTGGGGGTATGGGTAGAGTCAGATACATGGTTCGCAGCGTGGCAATCGATTCCTCATCAAATTTATTTAAAATATCCTTTTTTTTTTTTTTGACGTCCAGGGAATAAGTTTCCTGTGAAACATTTCCTAATAAAGGAGTTGCCGCGCTTTCTGTCCACAATTGAGATTCCCTGGAGTGATAGTCGGGGTAACTGTGGTTGTACGGTTCGGTGCGTCATTATATTTTTGGTCAGGAATACAAATTGTCGAGGCAGTGCGTTTCGTAACTTTAGCAACTCTAATATGGGAGGCTTGAATCTGTGTGTAGTACAGAACTGCTCATTGTCCAGAGGACTGCCAGTGTCATCCATCAAGTCAATTATCGACCATATACCTTTCTCAAAGCATTCCTTGTAAAACAGAGGTTTGTTGCCATGCAGTACATATCGATTGTTCCAAACTATTATACTGTGTGGTGAGAAATTGTGTACGTATATCATTTTCCAGTATAATAATATTTGTTTATGGAACTCTGAACATTTGACAGGAATCTTGTTGATATCCAAGTCAGAGATAAGCAGAAGACTCAGGCCGCCGACTTTGTTGAATAAGTAGTTTGGAGTACAATACCAGAAAGAACGATGAGGTTTGATCCAGGATTTCAACCAGTTCACCTTCAATGTCCCATTCAAGCAGTCCGACTCTATCACTTTCAGCCCTCCTTCACTTGTTTCTTTCACCATATGTGATTTTTCTTAGATGGTGTGGTCTGTTCCTCCAGATAAAGTTGAAATTGATTTGGTTAACAGATTTTACGAGTTGATTTGGAGCAGCATTGGAATACGCTGGGTATATACATCTGGATAAACACATCCATTTTAGTCAAATATATCCGGCCTAATATTGATAAATCTCTCTGGAGCCATATATTAGAATTAAGCTTTACTTTGATTCAGTTTAGATTCAATGTTCCTGGATTGATTTAACGTTTGGTCCTTGGATAGGAAAATGCTCAAGTATTTTATTTCTGATTTCATAGAAACATCGCTGATTTCCTTTAGTGGCGAGTCATGCAGCGCAAGAAGTTTGCATTTCTTTAAGTTTAATGACAATCCTGAAGCCTTGGAGAATGTTTTGGTTTTTTTCAGCACTTATTGGGACTTGATGTTCATTTTTCAAAACTAAGGTTGTGTCATCTGCCAGCAGGCTAATAACAATTTCTGTCCCCAACATTACTTCTGTCCCACACGTATACACACACACACACACACACACACACACACACACACCTTAATTCCACTCTTTTATATACGCATGTCTGGAGTTCCGGGAGCTCGTTCTCAACGTTCTGGGGATAATCATAGCTGTGCTGATAGCATTGGCCGAAACGTATCCACAACCAAACCGACATTAGCTCATCCACTCATTCACATATGTGTGTGCCCGGAGGTCCGGGAGCTCCAGTCATAAGTCCGGGTGATCTATGTCCGGAGAAGGCTCACATTAGCCGCTCTAAGGGGTCCTGCTGCCCCCCAGCTTCCCGGCCTTTGAGAAGAGACACATAACTCCGCTCTTCCGCTTCTCCGCTATGGGCCCTGGTACTCCCGATCCTCCGAACTCAGGTGAATTGCGTGACGTGCTTCTGCTCTCCTATAAGCCCCTACACACTTCGAACACGGCTGTTATCACCCTGTTACTGCATTTCAATGACACCCATTTGCTTTCGATCTCAGTGTCTGCCTCCGTACGGAAAAAGCGGGATGGGTGGGGGGGCATAAGCGCATTCGTGGTGTAAGTAATCAGAAGTTAATAGTGTTAACGGTTTGCGAGAAATTTTTAATGCTAGACAAAAAAAGAAAATTAAAAGGATATAATTAAATAAATAGATAGAAAAATAAAATTAAAAACGAAAAAAAAAAATTGTGAGGGGAATATAACATGTAATTAAGTTGGCGGTTCACAAGGAATCTCAGACATCAAACTGTTTTTAATTGAACATAAATAGTACACCCAAATATACAGATGTACAAATAAACATAGCAAGGTAGAACTGAATGTCAATGAAACAACCAGGGATGAGGAAGCAACGGACATCAGGACATTTGTTCTGTATGTAATGAGAAGTTAATAGTGTTACAGGTTTGTGAGAAATTTACAGTGCGAGACAAAAAAAGAAATTAAAAGGAAGTAATTAAATCAATAGATAGACAAATAAGAAATTAAAACGAAAAAAAAAAAAAAAAATTGCAAGGGGAATGTAACATGTAATCAAGTTGTTTTTTTTTTTTTGTTTTTTTTTTTTTACCAAAAAAAAAAGGAACCTCGGACATGGGTAACTATATTTTTTAGTTTTTGGATTTTTCCATAAGTTTTAAGGATTTTTTTTTTTTTTTTTTTATATTTCAAAATCGTTTATGAAGACATTAAAATTTGGGGAGCATTTTTGCATTCTGTTCTTGTGAATGAAGAACTTGGCCAGGCCTAAAAGAACATTGACACAGAGTTCATCTGTTATGTTGCTTATAAGTAAACAGAATGTTATATCATCTTTTGAGAAGGAAACTGGTGACGATGGAATGAGAAGGAGAAAAAATATATGGTCAGTGGTTTCAATGTTGTCTTCACAAAATGTACAAATATTATCTTCAAAATTAAAGCGTACCCTCGATAATTCCTTAGATGGGTAGATGTCAGTCATAATTTTGAAGTGGGTCTCTTTTGCCTTGGGGGTATGGGTAGAGTCAGATACATGGTTCGCAGCGTGGCAATCGATTCCTCATCAAATTTATTTAAAATATCCTTTTTTTTTTTTTTGACGTCCAGGGAATAAGTTTCCTGTGAAACATTTCCTAATAAAGGAGTTGCCGCGCTTTCTGTCCACAATTGAGATTCCCTGGAGTGATAGTCGGGGTAACTGTGGTTGTACGGTTCGGTGCGTCATTATATTTTTGGTCAGGAATACAAATTGTCGAGGCAGTGCGTTTCGTAACTTTAGCAACTCTAATATGGGAGGCTTGAATCTGTGTGTAGTACAGAACTGCTCATTGTCCAGAGGACTGCCAGTGTCATCCATCAAGTCAATTATCGACCATATACCTTTCTCAAAGCATTCCTTGTAAAACAGAGGTTTGTTGCCATGCAGTACATATCGATTGTTCCAAACTATTATACTGTGTGGTGAGAAATTGTGTACGTATATCATTTTCCAGTATAATAATATTTGTTTATGGAACTCTGAACATTTGACAGGAATCTTGTTGATATCCAAGTCAGAGATAAGCAGAAGACTCAGGCCGCCGACTTTGTTGAATAAGTAGTTTGGAGTACAATACCAGAAAGAACGATGAGGTTTGATCCAGGATTTCAACCAGTTCACCTTCAATGTCCCATTCAAGCAGTCCGACTCTATCACTTTCAGCCCTCCTTCACTTGTTTCTTTCACCATATGTGATTTTTCTTAGATGGTGTGGTCTGTTCCTCCAGATAAAGTTGAAATTGATTTGGTTAACAGATTTTACGAGTTGATTTGGAGCAGCATTGGAATACGCTGGGTATATACATCTGGATAAACACATCCATTTTAGTCAAATATATCCGGCCTAATATTGATAAATCTCTCTGGAGCCATATATTAGAATTAAGCTTTACTTTGATTCAGTTTAGATTCAATGTTCCTGGATTGATTTAACGTTTGGTCCTTGGATAGGAAAATGCTCAAGTATTTTATTTCTGATTTCATAGAAACATCGCTGATTTCCTTTAGTGGCGAGTCATGCAGCGCAAGAAGTTTGCATTTCTTTAAGTTTAATGACAATCCTGAAGCCTTGGAGAATGTTTTGGTTTTTTTCAGCACTTATTGGGACTTGATGTTCATTTTTCAAAACTAAGGTTGTGTCATCTGCCAGCAGGCTAATAACAATTTCTGTCCCCAACATTACTTCTGTCCCACACGTATACACACACACACACACACACACACACACACACACACCTTAATTCCACTCTTTTATATACGCATGTCTGGAGTTCCGGGAGCTCGTTCTCAACGTTCTGGGGATAATCATAGCTGTGCTGATAGCATTGGCCGAAACGTATCCACAACCAAACCGACATTAGCTCATCCACTCATTCACATATGTGTGTGCCCGGAGGTCCGGGAGCTCCAGTCATAAGTCCGGGTGATCTATGTCCGGAGAAGGCTCACATTAGCCGCTCTAAGGGGTCCTGCTGCCCCCCAGCTTCCCGGCCTTTGAGAAGAGACACATAACTCCGCTCTTCCGCTTCTCCGCTATGGGCCCTGGTACTCCCGATCCTCCGAACTCAGGTGAATTGCGTGACGTGCTTCTGCTCTCCTATAAGCCCCTACACACTTCGAACACGGCTGTTATCACCCTGTTACTGCATTTCAATGACACCCATTTGCTTTCGATCTCAGTGTCTGCCTCCGTACGGAAAAAGCGGGATGGGTGGGGGGGCATAAGCGCATTCGTGGTGTAAGTAATCAGAAGTTAATAGTGTTAACGGTTTGCGAGAAATTTTTAATGCTAGACAAAAAAAGAAAATTAAAAGGATATAATTAAATAAATAGATAGAAAAATAAAATTAAAAACGAAAAAAAAAAATTGTGAGGGGAATATAACATGTAATTAAGTTGGCGGTTCACAAGGAATCTCAGACATCAAACTGTTTTTAATTGAACATAAATAGTACACCCAAATATACAGATGTACAAATAAACATAGCAAGGTAGAACTGAATGTCAATGAAACAACCAGGGATGAGGAAGCAACGGACATCAGGACATTTGTTCTGTATGTAATGAGAAGTTAATAGTGTTACAGGTTTGTGAGAAATTTACAGTGCGAGACAAAAAAAGAAATTAAAAGGAAGTAATTAAATCAATAGATAGACAAATAAGAAATTAAAACGAAAAAAAAAAAAAAAAAATTGCAAGGGGAATGTAACATGTAATCAAGTTGTTTTTTTTTTTTTGTTTTTTTTTTTTACCAAAAAAAAAAGGAACCTCGGACATGGGTAACTATATTTTTTAGTTTTTGGATTTTTCCATAAGTTTTAAGGATTTTTTTTTTTTTTTTTTATATTTCAAAATCGTTTATGAAGACATTAAAATTTGGGGAGCATTTTTGCATTCTGTTCTTGTGAATGAAGAACTTGGCCAGGCCTAAAAGAACATTGACACAGAGTTCATCTGTTATGTTGCTTATAAGTAAACAGAATGTTATATCATCTTTTGAGAAGGAAACTGGTGACGATGGAATGAGAAGGAGAAAAAATATATGGTCAGTGGTTTCAATGTTGTCTTCACAAAATGTACAAATATTATCTTCAAAATTAAAGCGTACCCTCGATAATTCCTTAGATGGGTAGATGTCAGTCATAATTTTGAAGTGGGTCTCTTTTGCCTTGGGGGTATGGGTAGAGTCAGATACATGGTTCGCAGCGTGGCAATCGATTCCTCATCAAATTTATTTAAAATATCCTTTTTTTTTTTTTTGACGTCCAGGGAATAAGTTTCCTGTGAAACATTTCCTAATAAAGGAGTTGCCGCGCTTTCTGTCCACAATTGAGATTCCCTGGAGTGATAGTCGGGGTAACTGTGGTTGTACGGTTCGGTGCGTCATTATATTTTTGGTCAGGAATACAAATTGTCGAGGCAGTGCGTTTCGTAACTTTAGCAACTCTAATATGGGAGGCTTGAATCTGTGTGTAGTACAGAACTGCTCATTGTCCAGAGGACTGCCAGTGTCATCCATCAAGTCAATTATCGACCATATACCTTTCTCAAAGCATTCCTTGTAAAACAGAGGTTTGTTGCCATGCAGTACATATCGATTGTTCCAAACTATTATACTGTGTGGTGAGAAATTGTGTACGTATATCATTTTCCAGTATAATAATATTTGTTTATGGAACTCTGAACATTTGACAGGAATCTTGTTGATATCCAAGTCAGAGATAAGCAGAAGACTCAGGCCGCCGACTTTGTTGAATAAGTAGTTTGGAGTACAATACCAGAAAGAACGATGAGGTTTGATCCAGGATTTCAACCAGTTCACCTTCAATGTCCCATTCAAGCAGTCCGACTCTATCACTTTCAGCCCTCCTTCACTTGTTTCTTTCACCATATGTGATTTTTCTTAGATGGTGTGGTCTGTTCCTCCAGATAAAGTTGAAATTGATTTGGTTAACAGATTTTACGAGTTGATTTGGAGCAGCATTGGAATACGCTGGGTATATACATCTGGATAAACACATCCATTTTAGTCAAATATATCCGGCCTAATATTGATAAATCTCTCTGGAGCCATATATTAGAATTAAGCTTTACTTTGATTCAGTTTAGATTCAATGTTCCTGGATTGATTTAACGTTTGGTCCTTGGATAGGAAAATGCTCAAGTATTTTATTTCTGATTTCATAGAAACATCGCTGATTTCCTTTAGTGGCGAGTCATGCAGCGCAAGAAGTTTGCATTTCTTTAAGTTTAATGACAATCCTGAAGCCTTGGAGAATGTTTTGGTTTTTTTCAGCACTTATTGGGACTTGATGTTCATTTTTCAAAACTAAGGTTGTGTCATCTGCCAGCAGGCTAATAACAATTTCTGTCCCCAACATTACTTCTGTCCCACACGTATACACACACACACACACACACACACACACACACACACACCTTAATTCCACTCTTTTATATACGCATGTCTGGAGTTCCGGGAGCTCGTTCTCAACGTTCTGGGGATAATCATAGCTGTGCTGATAGCATTGGCCGAAACGTATCCACAACCAAACCAACATTAGCTCATCCACTCATTCATATATGTGTGTGCCCAGAGGTCCGGGAGCTCCAGTCATAACTCCGGGTGATATCTGTCCGGAGTAGGCTCACATTAGCCGGTCTAAGGGGTCCTGCTGCCCCCCAGCTTCCCCGCCTTTGAGAAGAGACACATAACTCCGCTCTTCCGCTTCTCCGCTATGGGCCCTGGTACTCCCGATCCTCCGAACTCAGGTGAATTGCGTGACGTGCTTCTGCTCTACTATAAGCCCCTACACACTTCGAACACGGCTGTTATCACCCTGTTACTGCATTTCAATGACACCCATTTGCTTTCGATCTCAGTGTCTGCCTCCGTACGGAAAAAGCGGGATGGGTGGGGGGGCATAAGCGCATTCGTGCTGTAAGTAATCAGAAGTTAATAGTGTTAACGGTTTGCGAGAAATTTTTAATGCTAGACAAAAAAAGAAAATTAAAAGGATATAATTAAATAAATAGATAGAAAAATAAAATTAAAAACGAAAAAAAAAAATTGTGAGGGGAATATAACATGTAATTAAGTTGGCGGTTCACAAGGAATCTCAGACATCAAACTGTTTTTAATTGAACATAAATAGTACACCCAAATATACAAATGTACAAATAAACATAGCAAGGTAGAACTGAATGTCAATGAAACAACCAGGGATGAGGAAGCAACGGACATCAGGACATTTGTTCTGTATGTAATGAGAAGTTAATAGTGTTACAGGTTTGTGAGAAATTTACAGTGCGAGACAAAAAAAGAAATTAAAAGGAAGTAATTAAATCAATAGATAGACAAATAAGAAATTAAAACGAAAAAAAAAAAAAAAAATTGCAAGGGGAATGTAACATGTAATCAAGTTGTTTTTTTTTTTTTGTTTTTTTTTTTTTACCAAAAAAAAAAGGAACCTCGGACATGGGTAACTATATTTTTTAGTTTTTGGATTTTTCCATAAGTTTTAAGGATTTTTTTTTTTTTTTTTTTATATTTCAAAATCGTTTATGAAGACATTAAAATTTGGGGAGCATTTTTGCATTCTGTTCTTGTGAATGAAGAACTTGGCCAGGCCTAAAAGAACATTGACACAGAGTTCATCTGTTATGTTGCTTATAAGTAAACAGAATGTTATATCATCTTTTGAGAAGGAAACTGGTGACGATGGAATGAGAAGGAGAAAAAATATATGGTCAGTGGTTTCAATGTTGTCTTCACAAAATGTACAAATATTATCTTCAAAATTAAAGCGTACCCTCGATAATTCCTTAGATGGGTAGATGTCAGTCATAATTTTGAAGTGGGTCTCTTTTGCCTTGGGGGTATGGGTAGAGTCAGATACATAGTTCGCAGCGTGGCAATCGATTCCTCATCAAATTTATTTAAAATATCCTTTTTTTTTTTTTTGACGTCCAGGGAATAAGTTTCCTGTGAAACATTTCCTAATAAAGGAGTTGCCGCGCTTTCTGTCCACAATTGAGATTCCCTGGAGTGATAGTCGGGGTAACTGTGGTTGTACGGTTCGGTGCGTCATTATATTTTTGGTCAGGAATACAAATTGTCGAGGCAGTGCGTTTCGTAACTTTAGCAACTCTAATATGGGAGGCTTGAATCTGTGTGTAGTACAGAACTGCTCATTGTCCAGAGGACTGCCAGTGTCATCCATCAAGTCAATTATCGACCATATACCTTTCTCAAAGCATTCCTTGTAAAACAGAGGTTTGTTGCCATGCAGTACATATCGATTGTTCCAAACTATTATACTGTGTGGTGAGAAATTGTGTACGTATATCATTTTCCAGTATAATAATATTTGTTTATGGAACTCTGAACATTTGACAGGAATCTTGTTGATATCCAAGTCAGAGATAAGCAGAAGACTCAGGCCGCCGACTTTGTTGAATAAGTAGTTTGGAGTACAATACCAGAAAGAACGATGAGGTTTGATCCAGGATTTCAACCAGTTCACCTTCAATGTCCCATTCAAGCAGTCCGACTCTATCACTTTCAGCCCTCCTTCACTTGTTTCTTTCACCATATGTGATTTTTCTTAGATGGTGTGGTCTGTTCCTCCAGATAAAGTTGAAATTGATTTGGTTAACAGATTTTACGAGTTGATTTGGAGCAGCATTGGAATACGCTGGGTATATACATCTGGATAAACACATCCATTTTAGTCAAATATATCCGGCCTAATATTGATAAATCTCTCTGGAGCCATATATTAGAATTAAGCTTTACTTTGATTCAGTTTAGATTCAATGTTCCTGGATTGATTTAACGTTTGGTCCTTGGATAGGAAAATGCTCAAGTATTTTATTTCTGATTTCATAGAAACATCGCTGATTTCCTTTAGTGGCGAGTCATGCAGCGCAAGAAGTTTGCATTTCTTTAAGTTTAATGACAATCCTGAAGCCTTGGAGAATGTTTTGGTTTTTTTCAGCACTTATTGGGACTTGATGTTCATTTTTCAAAACTAAGGTTGTGTCATCTGCCAGCAGGCTAATAACAATTTCTGTCCCCAACATTACTTCTGTCCCACACGTATACACACACACACACACACACACACACACACACACACCTTAATTCCACTCTTTTATATACGCATGTCTGGAGTTCCGGGAGCTCGTTCTCAACGTTCTGGGGATAATCATAGCTGTGCTGATAGCATTGGCCGAAACGTATCCACAACCAAACCGACATTAGCTCATCCACTCATTCACATATGTGTGTGCCCGGAGGTCCGGGAGCTCCAGTCATAAGTCCGGGTGATCTATGTCCGGAGAAGGCTCACATTAGCCGCTCTAAGGGGTCCTGCTGCCCCCCAGCTTCCCGGCCTTTGAGAAGAGACACATAACTCCGCTCTTCCGCTTCTCCGCTATGGGCCCTGGTACTCCCGATCCTCCGAACTCAGGTGAATTGCGTGACGTGCTTCTGCTCTCCTATAAGCCCCTACACACTTCGAACACGGCTGTTATCACCCTGTTACTGCATTTCAATGACACCCATTTGCTTTCGATCTCAGTGTCTGCCTCCGTACGGAAAAAGCGGGATGGGTGGGGGGGCATAAGCGCATTCGTGGTGTAAGTAATCAGAAGTTAATAGTGTTAACGGTTTGCGAGAAATTTTTAATGCTAGACAAAAAAAGAAAATTAAAAGGATATAATTAAATAAATAGATAGAAAAATAAAATTAAAAACGAAAAAAAAAAATTGTGAGGGGAATATAACATGTAATTAAGTTGGCGGTTCACAAGGAATCTCAGACATCAAACTGTTTTTAATTGAACATAAATAGTACACCCAAATATACAGATGTACAAATAAACATAGCAAGGTAGAACTGAATGTCAATGAAACAACCAGGGATGAGGAAGCAACGGACATCAGGACATTTGTTCTGTATGTAATGAGAAGTTAATAGTGTTACAGGTTTGTGAGAAATTTACAGTGCGAGACAAAAAAAGAAATTAAAAGGAAGTAATTAAATCAATAGATAGACAAATAAGAAATTAAAACGAAAAAAAAAAAAAAAAAATTGCAAGGGGAATGTAACATGTAATCAAGTTGTTTTTTTTTTTTTGTTTTTTTTTTTTACCAAAAAAAAAAGGAACCTCGGACATGGGTAACTATATTTTTTAGTTTTTGGATTTTTCCATAAGTTTTAAGGATTTTTTTTTTTTTTTTTTATATTTCAAAATCGTTTATGAAGACATTAAAATTTGGGGAGCATTTTTGCATTCTGTTCTTGTGAATGAAGAACTTGGCCAGGCCTAAAAGAACATTGACACAGAGTTCATCTGTTATGTTGCTTATAAGTAAACAGAATGTTATATCATCTTTTGAGAAGGAAACTGGTGACGATGGAATGAGAAGGAGAAAAAATATATGGTCAGTGGTTTCAATGTTGTCTTCACAAAATGTACAAATATTATCTTCAAAATTAAAGCGTACCCTCGATAATTCCTTAGATGGGTAGATGTCAGTCATAATTTTGAAGTGGGTCTCTTTTGCCTTGGGGGTATGGGTAGAGTCAGATACATGGTTCGCAGCGTGGCAATCGATTCCTCATCAAATTTATTTAAAATATCCTTTTTTTTTTTTTTGACGTCCAGGGAATAAGTTTCCTGTGAAACATTTCCTAATAAAGGAGTTGCCGCGCTTTCTGTCCACAATTGAGATTCCCTGGAGTGATAGTCGGGGTAACTGTGGTTGTACGGTTCGGTGCGTCATTATATTTTTGGTCAGGAATACAAATTGTCGAGGCAGTGCGTTTCGTAACTTTAGCAACTCTAATATGGGAGGCTTGAATCTGTGTGTAGTACAGAACTGCTCATTGTCCAGAGGACTGCCAGTGTCATCCATCAAGTCAATTATCGACCATATACCTTTCTCAAAGCATTCCTTGTAAAACAGAGGTTTGTTGCCATGCAGTACATATCGATTGTTCCAAACTATTATACTGTGTGGTGAGAAATTGTGTACGTATATCATTTTCCAGTATAATAATATTTGTTTATGGAACTCTGAACATTTGACAGGAATCTTGTTGATATCCAAGTCAGAGATAAGCAGAAGACTCAGGCCGCCGACTTTGTTGAATAAGTAGTTTGGAGTACAATACCAGAAAGAACGATGAGGTTTGATCCAGGATTTCAACCAGTTCACCTTCAATGTCCCATTCAAGCAGTCCGACTCTATCACTTTCAGCCCTCCTTCACTTGTTTCTTTCACCATATGTGATTTTTCTTAGATGGTGTGGTCTGTTCCTCCAGATAAAGTTGAAATTGATTTGGTTAACAGATTTTACGAGTTGATTTGGAGCAGCATTGGAATACGCTGGGTATATACATCTGGATAAACACATCCATTTTAGTCAAATATATCCGGCCTAATATTGATAAATCTCTCTGGAGCCATATATTAGAATTAAGCTTTACTTTGATTCAGTTTAGATTCAATGTTCCTGGATTGATTTAACGTTTGGTCCTTGGATAGGAAAATGCTCAAGTATTTTATTTCTGATTTCATAGAAACATCGCTGATTTCCTTTAGTGGCGAGTCATGCAGCGCAAGAAGTTTGCATTTCTTTAAGTTTAATGACAATCCTGAAGCCTTGGAGAATGTTTTGGTTTTTTTCAGCACTTATTGGGACTTGATGTTCATTTTTCAAAACTAAGGTTGTGTCATCTGCCAGCAGGCTAATAACAATTTCTGTCCCCAACATTACTTCTGTCCCACACGTATACACACACACACACACACACACACACACACACACACACCTTAATTCCACTCTTTTATATACGCATGTCTGGAGTTCCGGGAGCTCGTTCTCAACGTTCTGGGGATAATCATAGCTGTGCTGATAGCATTGGCCGAAACGTATCCACAACCAAACCAACATTAGCTCATCCACTCATTCATATATGTGTGTGCCCAGAGGTCCGGGAGCTCCAGTCATAACTCCGGGTGATATCTGTCCGGAGTAGGCTCACATTAGCCGGTCTAAGGGGTCCTGCTGCCCCCCAGCTTCCCCGCCTTTGAGAAGAGACACATAACTCCGCTCTTCCGCTTCTCCGCTATGGGCCCTGGTACTCCCGATCCTCCGAACTCAGGTGAATTGCGTGACGTGCTTCTGCTCTACTATAAGCCCCTACACACTTCGAACACGGCTGTTATCACCCTGTTACTGCATTTCAATGACACCCATTTGCTTTCGATCTCAGTGTCTGCCTCCGTACGGAAAAAGCGGGATGGGTGGGGGGGCATAAGCGCATTCGTGGTGTAAGTAATCAGAAGTTAATAGTGTTAACGGTTTGCGAGAAATTTTTAATGCTAGACAAAAAAAGAAAATTAAAAGGATATAATTAAATAAATAGATAGAAAAATAAAATTAAAAACGAAAAAAAAAAATTGTGAGGGGAATATAACATGTAATTAAGTTGGCGGTTCACAAGGAATCTCAGACATCAAACTGTTTTTAATTGAACATAAATAGTACACCCAAATATACAAATGTACAAATAAACATAGCAAGGTAGAACTGAATGTCAATGAAACAACCAGGGATGAGGAAGCAACGGACATCAGGACATTTGTTCTGTATGTAATGAGAAGTTAATAGTGTTACAGGTTTGTGAGAAATTTACAGTGCGAGACAAAAAAAGAAATTAAAAGGAAGTAATTAAATCAATAGATAGACAAATAAGAAATTAAAACGAAAAAAAAAAAAAAAAATTGCAAGGGGAATGTAACATGTAATCAAGTTGTTTTTTTTTTTTTGTTTTTTTTTTTTTACCAAAAAAAAAAGGAACCTCGGACATGGGTAACTATATTTTTTAGTTTTTGGATTTTTCCATAAGTTTTAAGGATTTTTTTTTTTTTTTTTTTATATTTCAAAATCGTTTATGAAGACATTAAAATTTGGGGAGCATTTTTGCATTCTGTTCTTGTGAATGAAGAACTTGGCCAGGCATAAAAGAACATTGACACAGAGTTCATCTGTTATGTTGCTTATAAGTAAACAGAATGTTATATCATCTTTTGAGAAGGAAACTGGTGACGATGGAATGAGAAGGAGAAAAAATATATGGTCAGTGGTTTCAATGTTGTCTTCACAAAATGTACAAATATTATCTTCAAAATTAAAGCGTACCCTCGATAATTCCTTAGATGGGTAGATGTCAGTCATAATTTTGAAGTGGGTCTCTTTTGCCTTGGGGGTATGGGTAGAGTCAGATACATAGTTCGCAGCGTGGCAATCGATTCCTCATCAAATTTATTTAAAATATCCTTTTTTTTTTTTTTGACGTCCAGGGAATAAGTTTCCTGTGAAACATTTCCTAATAAAGGAGTTGCCGCGCTTTCTGTCCACAATTGAGATTCCCTGGAGTGATAGTCGGGGTAACTGTGGTTGTACGGTTCGGTGCGTCATTATATTTTTGGTCAGGAATACAAATTGTCGAGGCAGTGCGTTTCGTAACTTTAGCAACTCTAATATGGGAGGCTTGAATCTGTGTGTAGTACAGAACTGCTCATTGTCCAGAGGACTGCCAGTGTCATCCATCAAGTCAATTATCGACCATATACCTTTCTCAAAGCATTCCTTGTAAAACAGAGGTTTGTTGCCATGCAGTACATATCGATTGTTCCAAACTATTATACTGTGTGGTGAGAAATTGTGTACGTATATCATTTTCCAGTATAATAATATTTGTTTATGGAACTCTGAACATTTGACAGGAATCTTGTTGATATCCAAGTCAGAGATAAGCAGAAGACTCAGGCCGCCGACTTTGTTGAATAAGTAGTTTGGAGTACAATACCAGAAAGAACGGTGAGGTTTGATCCAGGATTTCAACCAGTTCACCTTCAATGTCCCATTCAAGCAGTCCGACTCTATCACTTTCAGCCCTCCTTCACTTGTTTCTTTCACCATATGTGATTTTTCTTAGATGGTGTGGTCTGTTCCTCCAGATAAAGTTGAAATTGATTTGGTTAACAGATTTTACGAGTTGATTTGGAGCAGCATTGGAATACGCTGGGTATATACATCTGGATAAACACATCCATTTTAGTCAAATATATCCGGCCTAATATTGATAAATCTCTCTGGAGCCATATATTAGAATTAAGCTTTACTTTGATTCAGTTTAGATTCAATGTTCCTGGATTGATTTAACGTTTGGTCCTTGGATAGGAAAATGCTCAAGTATTTTATTTCTGATTTCATAGAAACATCGCTGATTTCCTTTAGTGGCGAGTCATGCAGCGCAAGAAGTTTGCATTTCTTTAAGTTTAATGACAATCCTGAAGCCTTGGAGAATGTTTTGGTTTTTTTCAGCACTTATTGGGACTTGATGTTCATTTTTCAAAACTAAGGTTGTGTCATCTGCCAGCAGGCTAATAACAATTTCTGTCCCCAACATTACTTCTGTCCCACACGTATACACACACACACACACACACACACACACACACACACACCTTAATTCCACTCTTTTATATACGCATGTCTGGAGTTCCGGGAGCTCGTTCTCAACGTTCTGGGGATAATCATAGCTGTGCTGATAGCATTGGCCGAAACGTATCCACAACCAAACCAACATTAGCTCATCCACTCTTTCATATATGTGTGTGCCCAGAGGTCCGGGAGCTCCAGTCATAACTCCGGGTGATATCTGTCCGGAGTAGGCTCACATTAGCCGGTCTAAGGGGTCCTGCTGCCCCCCAGCTTCCCCGCCTTTGAGAAGAGACACATAACTCCGCTCTTCCGCTTCTCCGCTATGGGCCCTGGTACTCCCGATCCTCCGAACTCAGGTGAATTGCGTGACGTGCTTCTGCTCTACTATAAGCCCCTACACACTTCGAACACGGCTGTTATCACCCTGTTACTGCATTTCAATGACACCCATTTGCTTTCGATCTCAGTGTCTGCCTCCGTACGGAAAAAGCGGGATGGGTGGGGGGGCATAAGCGCATTCGTGCTGTAAGTAATCAGAAGTTAATAGTGTTAACGGTTTGCGAGAAATTTTTAATGCTAGACAAAAAAAGAAAATTAAAAGGATATAATTAAATAAATAGATAGAAAAATAAAATTAAAAACGAAAAAAAAAAATTGTGAGGGGAATATAACATGTAATTAAGTTGGCGGTTCACAAGGAATCTCAGACATCAAACTGTTTTTAATTGAACATAAATAGTACACCCAAATATACAGATGTACAAATAAACATAGCAAGGTAGAACTGAATGTCAATGAAACAACCAGGGATGAGGAAGCAACGGACATCAGGACATTTGTTCTGTATGTAATGAGAAGTTAATAGTGTTACAGGTTTGTGAGAAATTTACAGTGCGAGACAAAAAAAGAAATTAAAAGGAAGTAATTAAATCAATAGATAGACAAATAAGAAATTAAAACGAAAAAAAAAAAAAAAAAATTGCAAGGGGAATGTAACATGTAATCAAGTTGTTTTTTTTTTTTTGTTTTTTTTTTTTACCAAAAAAAAAAGGAACCTCGGACATGGGTAACTATATTTTTTAGTTTTTGGATTTTTCCATAAGTTTTAAGGATTTTTTTTTTTTTTTTTTATATTTCAAAATCGTTTATGAAGACATTAAAATTTGGGGAGCATTTTTGCATTCTGTTCTTGTGAATGAAGAACTTGGCCAGGCCTAAAAGAACATTGACACAGAGTTCATCTGTTATGTTGCTTATAAGTAAACAGAATGTTATATCATCTTTTGAGAAGGAAACTGGTGACGATGGAATGAGAAGGAGAAAAAATATATGGTCAGTGGTTTCAATGTTGTCTTCACAAAATGTACAAATATTATCTTCAAAATTAAAGCGTACCCTCGATAATTCCTTAGATGGGTAGATGTCAGTCATAATTTTGAAGTGGGTCTCTTTTGCCTTGGGGGTATGGGTAGAGTCAGATACATGGTTCGCAGCGTGGCAATCGATTCCTCATCAAATTTATTTAAAATATCCTTTTTTTTTTTTTTGACGTCCAGGGAATAAGTTTCCTGTGAAACATTTCCTAATAAAGGAGTTGCCGCGCTTTCTGTCCACAATTGAGATTCCCTGGAGTGATAGTCGGGGTAACTGTGGTTGTACGGTTCGGTGCGTCATTATATTTTTGGTCAGGAATACAAATTGTCGAGGCAGTGCGTTTCGTAACTTTAGCAACTCTAATATGGGAGGCTTGAATCTGTGTGTAGTACAGAACTGCTCATTGTCCAGAGGACTGCCAGTGTCATCCATCAAGTCAATTATCGACCATATACCTTTCTCAAAGCATTCCTTGTAAAACAGAGGTTTGTTGCCATGCAGTACATATCGATTGTTCCAAACTATTATACTGTGTGGTGAGAAATTGTGTACGTATATCATTTTCCAGTATAATAATATTTGTTTATGGAACTCTGAACATTTGACAGGAATCTTGTTGATATCCAAGTCAGAGATAAGCAGAAGACTCAGGCCGCCGACTTTGTTGAATAAGTAGTTTGGAGTACAATACCAGAAAGAACGATGAGGTTTGATCCAGGATTTCAACCAGTTCACCTTCAATGTCCCATTCAAGCAGTCCGACTCTATCACTTTCAGCCCTCCTTCACTTGTTTCTTTCACCATATGTGATTTTTCTTAGATGGTGTGGTCTGTTCCTCCAGATAAAGTTGAAATTGATTTGGTTAACAGATTTTACGAGTTGATTTGGAGCAGCATTGGAATACGCTGGGTATATACATCTGGATAAACACATCCATTTTAGTCAAATATATCCGGCCTAATATTGATAAATCTCTCTGGAGCCATATATTAGAATTAAGCTTTACTTTGATTCAGTTTAGATTCAATGTTCCTGGATTGATTTAACGTTTGGTCCTTGGATAGGAAAATGCTCAAGTATTTTATTTCTGATTTCATAGAAACATCGCTGATTTCCTTTAGTGGCGAGTCATGCAGCGCAAGAAGTTTGCATTTCTTTAAGTTTAATGACAATCCTGAAGCCTTGGAGAATGTTTTGGTTTTTTTCAGCACTTATTGGGACTTGATGTTCATTTTTCAAAACTAAGGTTGTGTCATCTGCCAGCAGGCTAATAACAATTTCTGTCCCCAACATTACTTCTGTCCCACACGTATACACACACACACACACACACACACACACACACACACACCTTAATTCCACTCTTTTATATACGCATGTCTGGAGTTCCGGGAGCTCGTTCTCAACGTTCTGGGGATAATCATAGCTGTGCTGATAGCATTGGCCGAAACGTATCCACAACCAAACCAACATTAGCTCATCCACTCATTCATATATGTGTGTGCCCAGAGGTCCGGGAGCTCCAGTCATAACTCCGGGTGATATCTGTCCGGAGTAGGCTCACATTAGCCGGTCTAAGGGGTCCTGCTGCCCCCCAGCTTCCCCGCCTTTGAGAAGAGACACATAACTCCGCTCTTCCGCTTCTCCGCTATGGGCCCTGGTACTCCCGATCCTCCGAACTCAGGTGAATTGCGTGACGTGCTTCTGCTCTACTATAAGCCCCTACACACTTCGAACACGGCTGTTATCACCCTGTTACTGCATTTCAATGACACCCATTTGCTTTCGATCTCAGTGTCTGCCTCCGTACGGAAAAAGCGGGATGGGTGGGGGGGCATAAGCGCATTCGTGCTGTAAGTAATCAGAAGTTAATAGTGTTAACGGTTTGCGAGAAATTTTTAATGCTAGACAAAAAAAGAAAATTAAAAGGATATAATTAAATAAATAGATAGAAAAATAAAATTAAAAACGAAAAAAAAAAATTGTGAGGGGAATATAACATGTAATTAAGTTGGCGGTTCACAAGGAATCTCAGACATCAAACTGTTTTTAATTGAACATAAATAGTACACCCAAATATACAAATGTACAAATAAACATAGCAAGGTAGAACTGAATGTCAATGAAACAACCAGGGATGAGGAAGCAACGGACATCAGGACATTTGTTCTGTATGTAATGAGAAGTTAATAGTGTTACAGGTTTGTGAGAAATTTACAGTGCGAGACAAAAAAAGACATTAAAAGGAAGTAATTAAATCAATAGATAGACAAATAAGAAATTAAAACGAAAAAAAAAAAAAAAAATTGCAAGGGGAATGTAACATGTAATCAAGTTGTTTTTTTTTTTTTGTTTTTTTTTTTTTACCAAAAAAAAAAGGAACCTCGGACATGGGTAACTATATTTTTTAGTTTTTGGATTTTTCCATAAGTTTTAAGGATTTTTTTTTTTTTTTTTTTATATTTCAAAATCGTTTATGAAGACATTAAAATTTGGGGAGCATTTTTGCATTCTGTTCTTGTGAATGAAGAACTTGGCCAGGCCTAAAAGAACATTGACACAGAGTTCATCTGTTATGTTGCTTATAAGTAAACAGAATGTTATATCATCTTTTGAGAAGGAAACTGGTGACGATGGAATGAGAAGGAGAAAAAATATATGGTCAGTGGTTTCAATGTTGTCTTCACAAAATGTACAAATATTATCTTCAAAATTAAAGCGTACCCTCGATAATTCCTTAGATGGGTAGATGTCAGTCATAATTTTGAAGTGGGTCTCTTTTGCCTTGGGGGTATGGGTAGAGTCAGATACATGGTTCGCAGCGTGGCAATCGATTCCTCATCAAATTTATTTAAAATATCCTTTTTTTTTTTTTTGACGTCCAGGGAATAAGTTTCCTGTGAAACATTTCCTAATAAAGGAGTTGCCGCGCTTTCTGTCCACAATTGAGATTCCCTGGAGTGATAGTCGGGGTAACTGTGGTTGTACGGTTCGGTGCGTCATTATATTTTTGGTCAGGAATACAAATTGTCGAGGCAGTGCGTTTCGTAACTTTAGCAACTCTAATATGGGAGGCTTGAATCTGTGTGTAGTACAGAACTGCTCATTGTCCAGAGGACTGCCAGTGTCATCCATCAAGTCAATTATCGACCATATACCTTTCTCAAAGCATTCCTTGTAAAACAGAGGTTTGTTGCCATGCAGTACATATCGATTGTTCCAAACTATTATACTGTGTGGTGAGAAATTGTGTACGTATATCATTTTCCAGTATAATAATATTTGTTTATGGAACTCTGAACATTTGACAGGAATCTTGTTGATATCCAAGTCAGAGATAAGCAGAAGACTCAGGCCGCCGACTTTGTTGAATAAGTAGTTTGGAGTACAATACCAGAAAGAACGATGAGGTTTGATCCAGGATTTCAACCAGTTCACCTTCAATGTCCCATTCAAGCAGTCCGACTCTATCACTTTCAGCCCTCCTTCACTTGTTTCTTTCACCATATGTGATTTTTCTTAGATGGTGTGGTCTGTTCCTCCAGATAAAGTTGAAATTGATTTGGTTAACAGATTTTACGAGTTGATTTGGAGCAGCATTGGAATACGCTGGGTATATACATCTGGATAAACACATCCATTTTAGTCAAATATATCCGGCCTAATATTGATAAATCTCTCTGGAGCCATATATTAGAATTAAGCTTTACTTTGATTCAGTTTAGATTCAATGTTCCTGGATTGATTTAACGTTTGGTCCTTGGATAGGAAAATGCTCAAGTATTTTATTTCTGATTTCATAGAAACATCGCTGATTTCCTTTAGTGGCGAGTCATGCAGCGCAAGAAGTTTGCATTTCTTTAAGTTTAATGACAATCCTGAAGCCTTGGAGAATGTTTTGGTTTTTTTCAGCACTTATTGGGACTTGATGTTCATTTTTCAAAACTAAGGTTGTGTCATCTGCCAGCAGGCTAATAACAATTTCTGTCCCCAACATTACTTCTGTCCCACACGTATACACACACACACACACACACACACACACACACACACCTTAATTCCACTCTTTTATATACGCATGTCTGGAGTTCCGGGAGCTCGTTCTCAACGTTCTGGGGATAATCATAGCTGTGCTGATAGCATTGGCCGAAACGTATCCACAACCAAACCGACATTAGCTCATCCACTCATTCACATATGTGTGTGCCCGGAGGTCCGGGAGCTCCAGTCATAAGTCCGGGTGATCTATGTCCGGAGAAGGCTCACATTAGCCGCTCTAAGGGGTCCTGCTGCCCCCCAGCTTCCCGGCCTTTGAGAAGAGACACATAACTCCGCTCTTCCGCTTCTCCGCTATGGGCCCTGGTACTCCCGATCCTCCGAACTCAGGTGAATTGCGTGACGTGCTTCTGCTCTCCTATAAGCCCCTACACACTTCGAACACGGCTGTTATCACCCTGTTACTGCATTTCAATGACACCCATTTGCTTTCGATCTCAGTGTCTGCCTCCGTACGGAAAAAGCGGGATGGGTGGGGGGGCATAAGCGCATTCGTGGTGTAAGTAATCAGAAGTTAATAGTGTTAACGGTTTGCGAGAAATTTTTAATGCTAGACAAAAAAAGAAAATTAAAAGGATATAA
>NW_028234088.1:0-59362 GCF_037954325.1 Fistularia commersonii | reverse complement strand
ACAGAGTGTCAATAACTAAAGATTCCTTTCTAGCAGCTTGCTGGTGCTGAAATATGTTGAAAAGGGCTTGATTCTGCATAATATAAGTCCAAATTCATTGTGATCCTGCAACATTTTGAAAAGATATAGCCATACGGTCAAAAAGTGTTTATCTCACTGAGTTGAAGCGTTTTCGATAAAGAGTGGAAAATCACTAAAGATTCCTTTGAAGCAGGTTACTGGAGCTTAAATATGTTGAAAAGGAACAGATTCCGCACAATATATGTCAATATCATTATGATCCTGCAACATTATGAAAAGATATAGCCATACGGTCAAAATGTGTTTTTCTGACCGAGTTGAAGCGTTTTCGATTAAAGAGTGGAAATAACTCAAGATTCCTTAGACGCAGCTATCTGGTGCTGAAATATGTTGAAAAGGTCCAGATTCTGCACAATATATGTCAAAATCATAGTGATCCTGCAACATTTTGAATACATATAGCAAATACGGTCAAAAAGTGTTTTCTCACTGAGTTGAAGCCTTTTTTGATAAAGAGTGGAAATAACTCAAGATTCCTTAGACGCAGCTTTGTGGTGCTGAAATATGTTGAAAAGGACCAGATTCTGCACTATATATGTCAAAGACATTGGGATCCTGCAACATTTTTAAAAGATATAGCCATATGGTCAAAAAGTGTTTTTCTCACAGAATTGAAGCGTTTTCGATAAAGAGTGGAAATAACTAAAGATTCCTTAGACGCAGCTTTCTGGTGCTGAATGTATGTTGAAAAGGACCAGATTCTGCACAATATATGTCAAAATCATTGTGATCCTGCAACATTTTGAAAAAGATATAGCCATACGGTCAAAAGGTGTTTTTTCTCACTGAGTTGAAGCGTTTTCGATAAAGAGTAGAAATAACTCATGATTCCTTAGACGAAGCTTTCTGGTGCTGAAACATGTTAAAAAGGACAGGATTCTGCACAATATATGTCAAAATCATTGTGATCCTGGAACATTTTGAAAAGACATAGTCAATGTTTCAAAGAGTGTTAATCTCATTGAGGTGAAGCGTTTTCGAAAAAGAGTGGAAATAACGAAAGATTCTTTTGAAGCAAAGTTACTGGAGCTTAAATATGATGAAAAGGACCAGATTCTGCACAATATATGTCAAAATCATTGCGATCTTAAAAACTTTTGAAAAGATATAGTCATACGGTCAAAAAGTGTTTTTCTCACTGAGTTGAAGCGTTTTCGATAAACAGTGGAAATAACTAAAGAATCCTTAGAGGCAGCTTTCTGGTGCTGAAATATGTTGAAAAAGGACCCAATTCTGCACAATATATGTCAAAGACATTGTGATCCTGCAACATTTTGAAAAGATTTAGTCATACGGTCAACAAGTGTTTATCTCACTGAGTGAAAGCGTTTTTCAATAAAGAGTGTAAATAACGAAAGATTCCTTAGAAGCAGCTTACTGGTGCTGAAATATGTTGAAAAGGACCGGATTTTGCACAATATATGTCAAAATAATTGTGATCCTGGAACATTTTGAAACGATATAGTCTTGCGGTCAAAGAGTTTTAATCTCATTGAGGTGAAGCGTTTTCGATAAAGAGTGGAAATCACTAAAGATTCCTTAGAAGCAGGTTACTGGTGCTGAAAATATGTTGGAAAGGACCAGATTCTGCACAATATATGTCAAAATCATTGTGATCCTGCAGAATTTTGAAAAGATATAGCCATACGGTCAAAGTGTATATCTTAATGAGTTGAAGCGTTTTCGATAAAGAGTGGAAATAACTAAAGATTCCTTTGAAGCAGGTTACTGGAGCTTAATTATGTTGAAAAGGGCTTGATTCTGCATAATATAAGTCAAATTCATTGTGATCCTGCAACATTTTGAAAAGATATAGCCATACGGTCAAAAAGTGTTTATCTCACTGAGTTGAAGCTTTTTTGCAACAGAGTGTCAATAACTAAAGATTCCTTTCTAGCAGCTTGCTGGTGCTGAAATATGTTGAAAAGGGCTTGATTCTGCATAATATAAGTCAAATTCATTGTGATCCTGCAACATTTTGAAAAGATATAGCCATATGGTCAAAAAAGTGTTTATCTCACTGAGTTGAAGCTTTTTTTGCAACAGAGTGTCAATAACTAAAGATTCCTTTCTAGCAGCTTGCTGGTGCTGAAATATGTTGAAAAGGGCTTGATTCTGCATAATATAAGTCAAATTCATTGTGATCCTGCAACATTTTGAAAAGATATAGCCATACGGTCAAAAAGTGTTTATCTCACTGAGTTGAAGCTTTTTTTGCAACAGTGTCAATAGCTAAAGATTCCTTTCTAGCAGCTTGCTGGTGCTGAAATATGTTGAAAAGGGCTTGATTCTGCATAATATAAGTCAAAATCATTGTGATCCTGCAACATTTTGAAAAGATATAGGCATACGGTCAAAAAGTGTTTATCTCACTGAGTTGAAGCTTTTTTGCAACAGAGTGGAAATAACTAAAGATTCCTTTCTAGCAGCTTGCTGGTGCTGAAATATGTTGAAAAGGGCTTGATTCTGCATAATATAAGTCAAATTCATTGTGATCCTGCAACATTTTGAAAAGATATAGGCATACGGTCAAAAAAGTGTTTATCTCACTGAGTTGAAGCTTTTTTGCAACAGAGTGTCAATAACTAAAGATTCCTTTCTAGCAACTTGCTGGTGCTGAAATATGTTGAAAAGGGGCTTGATTCTGCATAATATAAGTCAAAATCATTGTGATCCTGCAACATTTTGAAAAGATATAGGCATACGGTCAAAAAGTGTTTATCTCACTGAGTTGAAGCTTTTTTGCAACAGAGTGGAAATAACTAAAGATTCCTTTCTAGCAGCTTGCTGGTGCTGAAATATGTTGAAAAGGGCTTGATTCTGCATAATATAAGTCAAATTCATTGTGATCCTGCAACATTTTTGAAAAGATATAGGCATACGGTCAAAAAGTGTTTATCTCACTGAGTTGAAGCTTTTTTGCAAACAGAGTGTCAATAACTAAAGATTCCTTTCTAGCAGCTTGCTGGTGCTGAAATATGTTGAAAAAGGGCTTGATTCTGCATAATATAAGTCAAATTCATTGTGATCCTGCAACATTTTGAAAAAGATATAGCCATATGGTCAAAAAGTGTTTATCTCACTGAGTTGAAGCTTTTTTGCAACAGAGTGTCAATAACTAAAGATTCCTTTCTAGCAGCTTGCTGGTGCTGAAATATGTTGAAAAGGGCTTGATTCTGCATAATATAAGTCAAATTCATTGTTGATCCTGCAACATTTTGAAAAGATATAGCCATACGGTCAAAAAGTGTTTATCTCACTGAGTTGAAGCTTTTTTGCAACAGTGTCAATAGCTAAAGATTCCTTTCTAGCAGCTTGCTGGTGCTGAAATATGTTGAAAAGGGCTTGATTCTGCATAATATAAGTCAAAATCATTGTGATCCTGCAACATTTTGAAAAGATATAGGCATACGGTCAAAAAAGTGTTTATCTCACTGAGTTGAAGCTTTTTTGCAACAGAGTGGAAATAACTAAAAGATTCCTTTCTAGCAGCTTGCTGGTGCTGAAATATGTTGAAAAGGGCTTGATTCTGCATAATATAAGTCAAATTCATTGTGATCCTGCAACATTTTGAAAAGATATAGGCATACGGTCAAAAAGTGTTTATCTCACTGAGTTGAAGCTTTTTTGCAACAGAGTGTCAATAAACTAAAAGATTCCTTTCTAGCAGCTTGCTGGTGCTGAAATATGTTGAAAAGGGCTTGATTCTGCATAATATAAGTCAAATTCATTGTGATCCTGCAACATTTTGAAAAAGATATAGCCATACGGTCAAAAAGTGTTTATCTCACTGAGTTGAAGCTTTTTTGCAACAGAGTGTCAATAACTAAAGATTCCTTTCTAGCAGCTTGCTGGTGCTGAAATATGTTGAAAAGGGCTTGATTCTGCATAATATAAGTCAAATTCATTGTGATCCTGCAACATTTTGAAAAGATATAGCCATTATGGTCAAAAAGTGTTTATCTCACTGAGTTGAAGCTTTTTTTGCAACAGAGTGTCAATAACTAAAGATTCCTTTCTAGCAGCTTGCTGGTGCTGAAATATGTTGAAAAGGGCTTGATTCTGCATAATATAAGTCAAATTCATTGTGATCCTGCAACATTTTGGAAAAGATATAGCCATACGGTCAAAAAGTGTTTATCTCACTGAGTTGAAGCTTTTTTGCAACAGTGTCAATAGCTAAAGATTCCTTTCTAGCAGCTTGCTGGTGCTGAAATATGTTGAAAAGGGCTTGATTCTGCATAATATAAGTCAAAATCATTGTGATCCTGCAACATTTTGAAAAGATATAGGCATACGGTCAAAAAGTGTTTATCTCACTGAGTTGAAGCTTTTTTGCAACAGAGTGTCAATAACTAAAGATTCCCTTTCTAGCAGCTTGCTGGTGCTGAAATATGTTGAAAAGGGCTTGATTCTGCATAATATAAGTCAAATTCATTGTGATCCTGCAACATTTTGAAAAGATATAGGCATACGGTCAAAAAGTGTTTATCTCACTGAGTTGAAGCTTTTTTGCAACAGAGTGTCAATAACTAAAGATTCCTTTCTAGCAGCTTGCTGGTGCTGAAATATGTTGAAAAGGGCTTGATTCTGCATAATATAAGTCAAAATCATTGTGATCCTGCAACATTTTGAAAAGATATAGCCATACGGTCAAAAAAGTGTTTATCTCACTGAGTTGAAGCTTTTTTGCAACAGAGTGTCAATAACTAAAGATTCCTTTCTAGCAGCTTGCTGGTGCTGAAATATGTTGAAAAGGGCTTGATTCTGCATAATATAAGTCAAATTCATTGTGATCCTGCAACATTTTGAAAAGATATAGCCATACGGTCAAAAAGTGTTTATCTCACTGAGTTGAAGCTTTTTTGCAACAGAGTGTCAATAACTAAAGATTCCTTTCTAGCAGCTTGCTGGTGCTGAAATATGTTGAAAAGGGCTTGATTCTGCATAATATAAGTCAAAATCATTGTGATCCTGCAACATTTTGAAAAGATATAGCCATACGGTCAAAAAGTGTTTATCTCACTGAGTTGAAGCTTTTTTTGCAACAGAGTGTCAATAACTAAAGATTCCTTTCTAGCAGCTTGCTGGTGCTGAAATATGTTGAAAAGGGCTTGATTCTGCATAATATAAGTCAAATTCATTGTGATCCTGCAACATTTTGAAAAGATATAGCCATACGGTCAAAAAGTGTTTATCTCACTGAGTTGAAGCTTTTTTTGCAACAGAGTGTCCAATAACTAAAGATTCCTTTCTAGCAGCTTGCTGGTGCTGAAATATGTTGAAAAGGGCTTGATTCTGCATAATATAGGTCAAAATCATTGTGATCCTGCAACATTTTGAAAAGATATAGCCATACGGTCAAAAAGTGTTTATCTCACTGAGTTGAAGCTTTTTTGCAACAGAGTGTCAATAACTAAAGATTCCTTTCTAGCAGCTTGCTGGTGCTGAAATATGTTGAAAAAGGGCTTGATTCTGCATAATATAAGTCAAATTCATTGTGATCCTGCAACATTTTGAAAAGATATAGCCATATGGTCAAAAAGTGTTTATCTCACTGAGTTGAAGCTTTTTTGCAACAGAGTGTCAATAACTAAAGATTCCTTTCTAGCAGCTTGCTGGTGCTGAAATATGTTGAAAAGGGCTTGATTCTGCATAATATAAGTCAAATTCATTGTGATCCTGCAACATTTTAAAAAGATATAGCCATACGGTCAAAAAGTGTTTATCTCACTGAGTTGAAGCGTTTTCGATAAAGAGTGGAAATAACTAAAGATTCCTTTGAAGCAGGTTACTGGAGCTTAAATATGTTGAAAAGGAAGAGATTCCGCACAATATATGTCAATATCATTATGATCCTGCAACATTATGAAAAGATATAGCCATACGGTCAAAATGTGTTTTTCTGACCGAGTTGAAGCGTTTTCGATAAAGAGTGGAAATAACTCAAGATTCCTTAGACGCAGCTATCTGGTGCTGAAATATGTTGAAAAGGTCCAGATTCTGCACAATATATGTCAAAATCATTGTGATCCTGCAACATTTTGAATACATATAGCAATACGGTCAAAAAGTGTTTTCTCACTGAGTTGAAGCGTTTTTTCGATAAAGAGTGGAAATAACTCAAGATTCCTTAGACGAAGCTTTGTGGTGCTGAAATATGTTGAAAAGGACCAGATTCTGCACTATATATGTCAAAGACATTGGGATCCTGCAACATTTTTAAAAGATATAGCCATATGGTCAAAAAGTGTTTTTCTCACAGAATTGAAGCGTTTTCGATAAAGAGTGGGAAATAACTAAAGATTCCTTAGACGCAGCTTTCTGGTGCTGAATGTATGTTGAAAAGGACCAGATTCTGCACAATATATGTCAAAATCATTGTGATCCTGCAACATTTTGAAAAGATATAGCCATAACGGTCAAAAGGTGTTTTTCTCACTGAGTTGAAGCGTTTTCGATAAAGAGTAGAAATAACTCATGATTCCTTAGACGAAGCTTTCTGGTGCTGAAACATGTTAAAAAGGACCAGATTCTGCACAATATATGTCAAAATCATTGTGATCCTGGAACATTTTGAAAAGACATAGTCAATGTTTCAAAGAGTGTTAATCTCATTGAGGTGAAGCGTTTTCGAAAAAGAGTGGAAATAACGAAAGATTCTTTTGAAGCAAAGTTACTGGAGCTTAAATATGATGAAAAGGATCAGATTCTGCACAATATATGTCAAAATCATTGCGATCTTAAAAACTTTTGAAAAGATATAGTCATACGGTCAAAAAGTGTTTTTCTCACTGAGTTGAAGCGTTTTCGATAAACAGTGGAAATAACTAAAGAATCCTTAGAGGCAGCTTTCTGGTGCTGAAATATGTTGAAAAGGACCCAATTCTGCACAATATATGTCAAAGACATTGTGATCCTGCAACATTTTGAAAAGATTTAGTCATACGGTCAACAAGTGTTTATCTCACTGAGTGAAAGCGTTTTTCAATAAAGAGTGTAAATAACGAAAGATTCCTTAGAAGCAGCTTACTGGTGCTGAAATATGTTGAAAAGGACCGGATTTTGCACAATATATGTCAAAATAATTGTGATCCTGGAACATTTTGAAACGATATAGTCTTGCGGTCAAAGAGTTTTAATCTCATTGAGGTGAAGCGTTTTCGATAAAGAGTGGAAATCACTAAAGATTCCTTAGAAGCAGGTTACTGGTGCTGAAATATGTTGGAAAGGACCAGATTCTGCACAATATATGTCAAAATCATTGTGATCCTGCAGAATTTTGAAAAGATGTAGCCATACGGTCAAAGTGTATATCTTAATGAGTTGAAGCGTTTTCGATAAAGAGTGGAAATAACTAAAGATTCCTTTGAAGCAGGTTACTGGAGCTTAATTATGTTGAAAAGGGCTTGATTCTGCATAATATAAGTCAAATTCATTGTGATCCTGCAACATTTTGAAAAGATATAGCCATACGGTCAAAAAGTGTTTATCTCACTGAGTTGAAGCTTTTTTGCAACAGAGTGTCAATAACTAAAGATTCCTTTCTAGCAGCTTGCTGGTGCTGAAATATGTTGAAAAGGGCTTGATTCTGCATAATATAAGTCAAATTCATTGTGATCCTGCAACATTTTGAAAAGATATAGCCATATGGTCAAAAAGTGTTTATCTCACTGAGTTGAAGCTTTTTTGCAACAGAGTGTCAATAACTAAAGATTCCTTTCTAGCAGCTTGCTGGTGCTGAAATATGTTGAAAAGGGCTTGATTCTGCATAATATAAGTCAAATTCATTGTGATCCTGCAACATTTTGAAAAGATATAGCCATACGGTCAAAAAGTGTTTATCTCACTGAGTTGAAGCTTTTTTGCAACAGTGTAAATAGCTAAAGATTCCTTTCTAGCAGCTTGCTGGTGCTGAAATATGTTGAAAAGGGCTTGATTCTGCATAATATAAGTCAAAATCATTGTGATCCTGCAACATTTTGAAAAGATATAGGCATACGGTCAAAAAGTGTTTATCTCACTGAGTTGAAGCTTTTTTGCAACAGAGTGGAAATAACTATAGATTCCTTTCTAGCAGCTTGCTGGTGCTGAAATATGTTGAAAAGGGCTTGATTCTGCATAATATAAGTCAAATTCATTGTGATCCTGCAACATTTTGAAAAGATATAGGCATACGGTCAAAAAGTGTTTATCTCACTGAGTTGAAGCTTTTTTGCAACAGAGTGTCAATAACTAAAGATTCCTTTCTAGCAGCTTGCTGGTGCTGAAATATGTTGAAAAGGGCTTGATTCTGCATAATATAAGTCAAAATCATTGTGATCCTGCAACATTTTGAAAAGATATAGGCATACGGTCAAAAAGTGTTTATCTCACTGAGTTGAAGCTTTTTTGCAACAGAGTGGAAATAACTAAAGATTCCTTTCTAGCAGCTTGCTGGTGCTGAAATATGTTGAAAAGGGCTTGATTCTGCATAATATAAGTCAAATTCATTGTGATCCTGCAACATTTTGAAAAGATATAGGCATACGGTCAAAAAGTGTTTATCTCACTGAGTTGAAGCTTTTTTGCAACAGAGTGTCAATAACTAAAGATTCCTTTCTAGCAGCTTGCTGGTGCTGAAATATGTTGAAAAGGGCTTGATTCTGCATAATATAAGTCAAATTCATTGTGATCCTGCAACATTTTGAAAAGATATAGCCATACGGTCAAAAAGTGTTTATCTCACTGAGTTGAAGCTTTTTTGCAACAGAGTGTCAATAACTAAAGATTCCTTTCTAGCAGCTTGCTGGTGCTGAAATATGTTGAAAAGGGCTTGATTCTGCATAATATAAGTCAAATTCATTGTGATCCTGCAACATTTTGAAAAGATATAGCCATACGGTCAAAAAGTGTTTATCTCACTGAGTTGAAGCTTTTTTGCAACAGAGTGTCAATAACTAAAGATTCCTTTCTAGCAGCTTGCTGGTGCTGAAATATGTTGAAAAGGGCTTGATTCTGCATAATATAAGTCAAAATCATTGTGATCCTGTAACATTTTGAAAAGATATAGCCATACGGTCAAAAAGTGTTTATCTCACTGAGTTGAAGCTTTTTTGCAACAGAGTGTCAATAACTAAAGATTCCTTTCTAGCAGCTTGCTGGTGCTGAAATATGTTGAAAAGGGCTTGATTCTGCATAATATAAGTCAAATTCATTGTGATCCTGCAACATTTTGAAAAGATATAGCCATACGGTCAAAAAGTGTTTATCTCACTGAGTTGAAGCTTTTTTGCAACAGAGTGTCAATAACTAAAGATTCCTTTCTAGCAGCTTGCTGGTGCTGAAATATGTTGAAAAGGGCTTGATTCTGCATAATATAAGTCAAAATCATTGTGATCCTGCAACATTTTGAAAAGATATAGCCATACGGTCAAAAAGTGTTTATCTCACTGAGTTGAAGCTTTTTTGCAACAGAGTGTCAATAACTAAAGATTCCTTTCTAGCAGCTTGCTGGTGCTGAAATATGTTGAAAAGGGCTTGATTCTGCATAATATAAGTCAAATTCATTGTGATCCTGCAACATTTTGAAAAGATATAGCCATACGGTCAAAAAGTGTTTATCTCACTGAGTTGAAGCTTTTTTGCAACAGAGTGTCAATAACTAAAGATTCCTTTCTAGCAGCTTGCTGGTGCTGAAATATGTTGAAAAGGGCTTGATTCTGCATAATATAAGTCAAATTCATTGTGATCCTGCAACATTTTGAAAAGATATACCCATATGGTCAAAAAGTGTTTATCTCACTGAGTTGAAGCTTTTTTGCAACAGAGTGTCAATAACTAAAGATTCCTTTCTAGCAGCTTGCTGGTGCTGAAATATGTTGAAAAGGGCTTGATTCTGCATAATATAAGTCAAATTCATTGTGATCCTGCAACATTTTGAAAAGATATAGCTATACGGTCAAAAAGTGTTTATCTCACTGAGTTGAAGCGTTTTCAATAAAGAGTGGAAATAACTAAAGATTCCTTTGAAGCAGGTTACTGGAGCTTAATTATGATCAAAAGGACCAGATTCTGCACAATATTTGTCAAAATCATTGCGATCTTAAAAAATTTTGAAAAGATATTGTCATACGGTCAAAAGGTGTTTTTCTCACTGGGTTGAAGCTTTTTCGATAAAGAGTGGAAATAACTAAAGATTCCTTAGAAGCAGGTTACTGGAGATGAAATATGTTGAAAAGGACCAGATTCTGCACAATATATGTCAAAATCATTTTGATCCTGAGACATTTTGAAAAGATATAGTCATACGGTCAAAAAGTGTTTATCTCACTGAGTTGAAGCGTTTTCGATAAAGAGTGGAAATAACTAAAGATTCCTTTGAAGCAGGTTACTGGAGCTTAAATATGTTGAAAAGGAACAGATTCCGCACAATATATGTCAATATCATTATGATCCTGCAACATTATGAAAAGATATAGCCATACGGTCAAAATGTGTTTTTCTGACCGAGTTGAAGCGTTTTCGATAAAGAGTGGAAATAACTCAAGATTCCTTAGACGCAGCTTTGTGGTGCTGAAATATGTTGAAAAGGACCAGATTCTGCACTATATATGTCAAAGACATTGGGATCCTGCAACATTTTTAAAAGATATAGCCATATGGTCAAAAAGTGTTTTTCTCACAGAATTGAAGCGTTTTCGATAAAGAGTGGAAATAACTAAAGATTCCTTAGAAGCAGCTTTCTGGTGCTGAAATATGTTGAAAAGGGCTTGATTCTGCATAATATAAGTCAAAATCATTGTGATCCTGCAACATTTTGAAAAGATATAGGCATACGGTCAAAAAGTGTTTATCTCACTGAGTTGAAGCTTTTTTGCAACAGAGTGGAAATAACTAAAGATTCCTTTCTAGCAGCTTGCTGGTGCTGAAATATGTTGAAAAGGGCTTGATTCTGCATAATATAAGTCAAATTCATTGTGATCCTGCAACATTTTGAAAAGATATAGGCATACGGTCAAAAAGTGTTTATCTCACTGAGTTGAAGCTTTTTTGCAACAGAGTGTCAATAACTAAAGATTCCTTTCTAGCAGCTTGCTGGTGCTGAAATATGTTGAAAAGGGCTTGATTCTGCATAATATAAGTCAAATTCATTGTGATCCTGCAACATTTTGAAAAGATATAGCCATACGGTCAAAAAGTGTTTATCTCACTGAGTTGAAGCTTTTTTGCAACAGAGTGTCAATAACTAAAGATTCCTTTCTAGCAGCTTGCTGGTGCTGAAATATGTTGAAAAGGGCTTGATTCTGCATAATATAAGTCAAATTCATTGTGATCCTGCAACATTTTGAAAAGATATAGCCATACGGTCAAAAAGTGTTTATCTCACTGAGTTGAAGCTTTTTTGCAACAGAGTGTCAATAACTAAAGATTCCTTTCTAGCAGCTTGCTGGTGCTGAAATATGTTGAAAAGGGCTTGATTCTGCATAATATAAGTCAAAATCATTGTGATCCTGCATCATTTTGAAAAGATATAGCCATACGGTCAAAAAGTGTTTATCTCACTGAGTTGAAGCTTTTTTGCAACAGAGTGTCAATAACTAAAGATTCCTTTCTAGCAGCTTGCTGGTGCTGAAATATGTTGAAAAGGGATTGATTCTGCATAATATAAGTCAAATTCATTGTGATCCTGCAACATTTTGAAAAGATATAGCCATACGGTAAAAAAGTGTTTATCTCACTGAGTTGAAGCTTTTTTGCAACAGAGTGTCAATAACTAAAGATTCCTTTCTAGCAGCTTGCTGGTGCTGAAATATGTTGAAAAGGGCTTGATTCTGCATAATATAAGTCAAAATCATTGTGATCCTGCAACATTTTGAAAAGATATAGCCATACGGTCAAAAAGTGTTTATCTCACTGAGTTGAAGCTTTTTTGCAACAGAGTGTCAATAACTAAAGATTCCTTTCTAGCAGCTTGCTGGTGCTGAAATATGTTGAAAAGGGCTTGATTCTGCATAATATAAGTCAAATTCATTGTGATCCTGCAACATTTTGAAAAGATATAGGCATACGGTCAAAAAGTGTTTATCTCACTGAGTTGAAGCTTTTTTGCAACAGAGTGTCAATAACTAAAGATTCCTTTCTAGCAGCTTGCTGGTGCTGAAATATGTTGAAAAGGGCTTGATTCTGCATAATATAAGTCAAATTCATTGTGATCCTGCAACATTTTGAAAAGATATAGGCATACGGTCAAAAAGTGTTTATCTCACTGAGTTGAAGCTTTTTTGCAACAGAGTGTCAATAACTAAAGATTCCTTTCTAGCAGCTTGCTGGTGCTGAAATATGTTGAAAAGGGCTTGATTCTGCATAATATAAGTCAAAATCATTGTGATCCTGCAACATTTTGAAAAGATATAGCCATACGGTCAAAAAGTGTTTATCTCACTGAGTTGAAGCTTTTTTGCAACAGAGTGTCAATAACTAAAGATTCCTTTCTAGCAGCTTGCTGGTGCTGAAATATGTTGAAAAGGGCTTGATTCTGCATAATATAAGTCAAATTCATTGTGATCCTGCAACATTTTGAAAAGATATAGCCATACGGTCAAAAAGTGTTTATCTCACTGAGTTGAAGCTTTTTTGCAACAGAGTGTCAATAACTAAAGATTCCTTTCTAGCAGCTTGCTGGTGCTGAAATATGTTGAAAAGGGCTTGATTCTGCATAATATAAGTCAAATTCATTGTGATCCTGCAACATTTTGAAAAGATATAGCCATACGGTCAAAAAGTGTTTATCTCACTGAGTTGAAGCTTTTTTGCAACAGAGTGTCAATAACTAAAGATTCCTTTCTAGCAGCTTGCTGGTGCTGAAATATGTTGAAAAGGGCTTGATTCTGCATAATATAAGTCAAATTCATTGTGATCCTGCAACATTTTGAAAAGATATACCCATATGGTCAAAAAGTGTTTATCTCACTGAGTTGAAGCTTTTTTGCAACAGAGTGTCAATAACTAAAGATTCCTTTCTAGCAGCTTGCTGGTGCTGAAATATGTTGAAAAGGGCTTGATTCTGCATAATATAAGTCAAATTCATTGTGATCCTGCAACATTTTGAAAAGATATAGCTATACGGTCAAAAAGTGTTTATCTCACTGAGTTGAAGCGTTTTCAATAAAGAGTGGAAATAACTAAAGATTCCTTTGAAGCAGGTTACTGGAGCTTAATTATGATCAAAAGGACCAGATTCTGCACAATATTTGTCAAAATCATTGCGATCTTAAAAAATTTTGAAAAGATATTGTCATACGGTCAAAAGGTGTTTTTCTCACTGGGTTGAAGCTTTTTCGATAAAGAGTGGAAATAACTAAAGATTCCTTAGAAGCAGGTTACTGGAGATGAAATATGTTGAAAAGGACCAGATTCTGCACAATATATGTCAAAATCATTTTGATCCTGAGACATTTTGAAAAGATATAGTCATACGGTCAAAAAGTGTTTATCTCACTGAGTTGAAGCGTTTTCGATAAAGAGTGGAAATAACTAAAGATTCCTTTGAAGCAGGTTACTGGAGCTTAAATATGTTGAAAAGGAACAGATTCCGCACAATATATGTCAATATCATTATGATCCTGCAACATTATGAAAAGATATAGCCATACGGTCAAAATGTGTTTTTCTGACCGAGTTGAAGCGTTTTCGAGAAAGAGTGGAAATAACTCAAGATTCCTTAGACGCAGCTTTGTGGTGCTGAAATATGTTGAAAAGGACCAGATTCTGCACTATATATGTCAAAGACATTGGGATCCTGCAACATTTTTAAAAGATATAGCCATATGGTCAAAAAGTGTTTTTCTCACAGAATTGAAGCGTTTTCGATAAAGAGTGGAAATAACTAAAGATTCCTTAGAAGCAGCTTTCTGGTGCTGAAATATGTTGAAAAGGGCTTGATTCTGCATAATATAAGTCAAAATCATTGTGATCCTGCAACATTTTGAAAAGATATAGGCATACGGTCAAAAAGTGTTTATCTCACTGAGTTGAAGCTTTTTTGCAACAGAGTGGAAATAACTAAAGATTCCTTTCTAGCAGCTTGCTGGTGCTGAAATATGTTGAAAAGGGCTTGATTCTGCATAATATAAGTCAAATTCATTGTGATCCTGCAACATTTTGAAAAGATATAGGCATACGGTCAAAAAGTGTTTATCTCACTGAGTTGAAGCTTTTTTGCAACAGAGTGTCAATAACTAAAGATTCCTTTCTAGCAGCTTGCTGGTGCTGAAATATGTTGAAAAGGGCTTGATTCTGCATAATATAAGTCAAATTCATTGTGATCCTGCAACATTTTGAAAAGATATAGCCATACGGTCAAAAAGTGTTTATCTCACTGAGTTGAAGCTTTTTTGCAACAGAGTGTCAATAACTAAAGATTCCTTTCTAGCAGCTTGCTGGTGCTGAAATATGTTGAAAAGGGCTTGATTCTGCATAATATAAGTCAAATTCATTGTGATCCTGCAACATTTTGAAAAGATATAGCCATACGGTCAAAAAGTGTTTATCTCACTGAGTTGAAGCTTTTTTGCAACAGAGTGTCAATAACTAAAGATTCCTTTCTAGCAGCTTGCTGGTGCTGAAATATGTTGAAAAGGGCTTGATTCTGCATAATATAAGTCAAAATCATTGTGATCCTGCAACATTTTGAAAAGATATAGCCATACGGTCAAAAAGTGTTTATCTCACTGAGTTGAAGCTTTTTTGCAACAGAGTGTCAATAACTAAAGATTCCTTTCTAGCAGCTTGCTGGTGCTGAAATATGTTGAAAAGGGCTTGATTCTGCATAATATAAGTCAAATTCATTGTGATCCTGCAACATTTTGAAAAGATATAGCCATACGGTCAAAAAGTGTTTATCTCACTGAGTTGAAGCTTTTTTGCAACAGAGTGTCAATAACTAAAGATTCCTTTCTAGCAGCTTGCTGGTGCTGAAATATGTTGAAAAGGGCTTGATTCTGCATAATATAAGTCAAAATCATTGTGATCCTGCAACATTTTGAAAAGATATAGCCATACGGTCAAAAAGTGTTTATCTCACTGAGTTGAAGCTTTTTTGCAACAGAGTGTCAATAACTAAAGATTCCTTTCTAGCAGCTTGCTGGTGCTGAAATATGTTGAAAAGGGCTTGATTCTGCATAATATAAGTCAAATTCATTGTGATCCTGCAACATTTTGAAAAGATATAGGCATACGGTCAAAAAGTGTTTATCTCACTGAGTTGAAGCTTTTTTGCAACAGAGTGTCAATAACTAAAGATTCCTTTCTAGCAGCTTGCTGGTGCTGAAATATGTTGAAAAGGGCTTGATTCTGCATAATATAAGTCAAATTCATTGTGATCCTGCAACATTTTGAAAAGATATAGGCATACGGTCAAAAAGTGTTTATCTCACTGAGTTGAAGCTTTTTTGCAACAGAGTGTCAATAACTAAAGATTCCTTTCTAGCAGCTTGCTGGTGCTGAAATATGTTGAAAAGGGCTTGATTCTGCATAATATAAGTCAAAATCATTGTGATCCTGCAACATTTTGAAAAGATATAGCCATACGGTCAAAAAGTGTTTATCTCACTGAGTTGAAGCTTTTTTGCAACAGAGTGTCAATAACTAAAGATTCCTTTCTAGCAGCTTGCTGGTGCTGAAATATGTTGAAAAGGGCTTGATTCTGCATAATATAAGTCAAATTCATTGTGATCCTGCAACATTTTGAAAAGATATAGCCATACGGTCAAAAAGTGTTTATCTCACTGAGTTGAAGCTTTTTTGCAACAGAGTGTCAATAACTAAAGATTCCTTTCTAGCAGCTTGCTGGTGCTGAAATATGTTGAAAAGGGCTTGATTCTGCATAATATAAGTCAAATTCATTGTGATCCTGCAACATTTTGAAAAGATATACCCATATGGTCAAAAAGTGTTTATCTCACTGAGTTGAAGCTTTTTTGCAACAGAGTGTCAATAACTAAAGATTCCTTTCTAGCAGCTTGCTGGTGCTGAAATATGTTGAAAAGGGCTTGATTCTGCATAATATAAGTCAAATTCATTGTGATCCTGCAACATTTTGAAAAGATATAGCTATACGGTCAAAAAGTGTTTATCTCACTGAGTTGAAGCGTTTTCAATAAAGAGTGGAAATAACTAAAGATTCCTTTGAAGCAGGTTACTGGAGCTTAATTATGATCAAAAGGACCAGATTCTGCACAATATTTGTCAAAATCATTGCGATCTTAAAAAATTTTGAAAAGATATTGTCATACGGTCAAAAGGTGTTTTTCTCACTGGGTTGAAGCTTTTTCGATAAAGAGTGGAAATAACTAAAGATTCCTTAGAAGCAGGTTACTGGAGATGAAATATGTTGAAAAGGACCAGATTCTGCACAATATATGTCAAAATCATTTTGATCCTGAGACATTTTGAAAAGATATAGTCATACGGTCAAAAAGTGTTTATCTCACTGAGTTGAAGCGTTTTCGATAAAGAGTGGAAATAACTAAAGATTCCTTTGAAGCAGGTTACTGGAGCTTAAATATGTTGAAAAGGAACAGATTCCGCACAATATATGTCAATATCATTATGATCCTGCAACATTATGAAAAGATATAGCCATACGGTCAAAATGTGTTTTTCTGACCGAGTTGAAGCGTTTTCGATAAAGAGTGGAAATAACTCAAGATTCCTTAGACGCAGCTATCTGGTGCTGAAATATGTTGAAAAGGTCCAGATTCTGCACAATATATGTCAAAATCATAGTGATCCTGCAACATTTTGAATACATATAGCAATACGGTCAAAAAGTGTTTTCTCACTGAGTTGAAGCGTTTTTCGATAAAGAGTGGAAATAACTCAAGATTCCTTAGACGCAGCTTTGTGGTGCTGAAATATGTTGAAAAGGACCAGATTCTGCACTATATATGTCAAAGACATTGGGATCCTGCAACATTTTTAAAAGATATAGCCATATGGTCAAAAAGTGTTTTTCTCACAGAATTGAAGCGTTTTCGATAAAGAGTGGAAATAACTAAAGATTCCTTAGACGCAGCTTTCTGGTGCTGAATGTATGTTGAAAAGGACCAGATTCTGCACAATATATGTCAAAATCATTGTGATCCTGCAACATTTTGAAAAGATATAGCCATACGGTCAAAAGGTGTTTTTCTCACTGAGTTGAAGCGTTTTCGATAAAGAGTAGAAATAACTCATGATTCCTTAGACGAAGCTTTCTGGTGCTGAAACATGTTAAAAAGGACCAGATTCTGCACAATATATGTCAAAATCATTGTGATCCTGGAACATTTTGAAAAGACATAGTCAATGTTTCAAAGAGTGTTAATCTCATTGAGGTGAAGCGTTTTCGAAAAAGAGTGGAAATAACGAAAGATTCTTTTGAAGCAAAGTTACTGGAGCTTAAATATGATGAAAAGGACCGGATTCTGCACAATATATGTCAAAATCATTGCGATCTTAAAAACTTTTGAAAAGATATAGTCATACGGTCAAAAAGTGTTTTTCTCACTGAGTTGAAGCGTTTTCGATAAACAGTGGAAATAACTAAAGAATCCTTAGAGGCAGCTTTCTGGTGCTGAAATATGTTGAAAAGGACCAGATTCTGCACAATATATGTCAAAGACATTGTGATCCTGCAACATTTTGAAAAGATTTAGTCATACGGTCAACAAGTGTTTATCTCACTGAGTGAAAGCGTTTTTCAATAAAGAGTGTAAATAACGAAAGATTCCTTAGAAGCAGCTTACTGGTGCTGAAATATGTTGAAAAGGACCGGATTTTGCACAATATATGTCAAAATAATTGTGATCCTGGAACATTTTGAAACGATATAGTCTTGCGGTCAAAGAGTTTTAATCTCATTGAGGTGAAGCGTTTTCGATAAAGAGTGGAAATCACTAAAGATTCCTTAGAAGCAGGTTACTGGTGCTGAAATATGTTGGAAAGGACCAGATTCTGCACAATATATGTCAAAATCATTGTGATCCTGCAACATTTTGAAAAGATATAGCCATACGGTCAAAGTGTTTATCTTAATGAGTTGAAGCGTTTTCAATAAAGAGTGGAAATAACTAAAGATTCCTTTGAAGCAGGTTACTTGAGCTTAATTATGATCAAAAGGACCAGATTCTGCACAATATTTGTCAAAATCATTGCGATCTTAAAAAATTTTGAAAAGATATTGTCATACGGTCAAAAGGTGTTTTTCTCACTGGGTTGAAGCTTTTTCGATAAAGAGTGGAAATAACTAAAGATTCCTTAGAAGCAGGTTACTGGAGATGAAATATGTTGAAAAGGACCAGATTCTGCACAATATATGTCAAAATCATTTTGATCCTGAGACATTTTGAAAAGATATAGTCATACGGTCAAAAAGTGTTTATCTCACTGAGTTGAAGCGTTTTCGATAAAGAGTGGAAATAACTAAAGATTCCTTTGAAGCAGGTTACTGGAGCTTAAATATGTTGAAAAGGAACAGATTCCGCACAATATATGTCAATATCATTATGATCCTGCAACATTATGAAAAGATATAGCCATACGGTCAAAATGTGTTTTTCTGACCGAGTTGAAGCGTTTTCGATAAAGAGTGGAAATAACTCAAGATTCCTTAGACGCAGCTATCTGGTGCTGAAATATGTTGAAAAGGTCCAGATTCTGCACAATATATGTCAAAATCATAGTGATCCTGCAACATTTTGAAAAGATATAGCAATACGGTCAAAAAGTGTTTTCTCACTGAGTTGAAGCGTTTTTCGATAAAGAGTGGAAATAACTCAAGATTCCTTAGACGCAGCTTTGTGGTGCTGAAATATGTTGAAAAGGACCAGATTCTGCACTATATATGTCAAAGACATTGGGATCCTGCAACATTTTTAAAAGATATAGCCATATGGTCAAAAAGTGTTTTTCTCACAGAATTGAAGCGTTTTCGATAAAGAGTGGAAATAACTAAAGATTCCTTAGACGCAGCTTTCTGGTGCTGAATGTATGTTGAAAAGGACCAGATTCTGCACAATATATGTCAAAATCATTGTGATCCTGCAACATTTTGAAAAGATATAGCCATACGGTCAAAAGGTGTTTTTCTCACTGAGTTGAAGCGTTTTCGATAAAGAGTAGAAATAACTCATGATTCCTTAGACGAAGCTTTCTGGTGCTGAAACATGTTAAAAAGGACCAGATTCTGCACAATATATGTCAAAATCATTGTGATCCTGGAACATTTTGAAAAGACATAGTCAATGTTTCAAAGAGTGTTAATCTCATTGAGGTGAAGCGTTTTCGAAAAAGAGTGGAAATAACGAAAGATTCTTTTGAAGCAAAGTTACTGGAGCTTAAATATGATGAAAAGGACCAGATTCTGCACAATATATGTCAAAATCATTGCGATCTTAAAAACTTTTGAAAAGATATAGTCATACGGTCAAAAAGTGTTTTTCTCACTGAGTTGAAGCGTTTTCGATAAACAGTGGAAATAACTAAAGAATCCTTAGAGGCAGCTTTCTGGTGCTGAAATATGTTGAAAAGGACCAGATTCTGCACAATATATGTCAAAGACATTGTGATCCTGCAACATTTTGAAAAGATTTAGTCATACGGTCAACAAGTGTTTATCTCACTGAGTGAAAGCGTTTTTCAATAAAGAGTGTAAATAACGAAAGATTCCTTAGAAGCAGCTTACTGGTGCTGAAATATGTTGAAAAGGACCGGATTTTGCACAATATATGTCAAAATAATTGTGATCCTGGAACATTTTGAAACGATATAGTCTTGCGGTCAAAGAGTTTTAATCTCATTGAGGTGAAGCGTTTTCGATAAAGAGTGGAAATCACTAAAGATTCCTTAGAAGCAGGTTACTGGTGCTGAAATATGTTGGAAAGGACCAGATTCTGCACAATATATGTCAAAATCATTGTGATCCTGCAACATTTTGAAAAGATATAGCCATACGGTCAAAGTGTTTATCTTAATGAGTTGAAGCGTTTTCGATAAAGAGTGGAAATAACTAAAGATTCCTTTGAAGCAGGTTACTGGAGCTTAATTATGTTGAAAAGGGCTTGATTCTGCATAATATAAGTCAAATTCATTGTGATCCTGCAACATTTTGAAAAGATATAGCCATACGGTCAAAAAGTGTTTATCTCACTGAGTTGAAGCTTTTTTGCAACAGAGTGTCAATAACTAAAGATTTCTTTCTAGCAGCTTGCTGGTGCTGAAATATGTTGAAAAGGGCTTGATTCTGCATAATATAAGTCAAATTCATTGTGATCCTGCAACATTTTGAAAAGATATAGCCATATGGTCAAAAAGTGTTTATCTCACTGAGTTGAAGCTTTTTTGCAACAGAGTGTCAATAACTAAAGATTCCTTTCTAGCAGCTTGCTGGTGCTGAAATATGTTGAAAAGGGCTTGATTCTGCATAATATAAGTCAAATTCATTGTGATCCTGCAACATTTTGAAAAGATATAGCCATACGGTCAAAAAGTGTTTATCTCACTGAGTTGAAGCTTTTTTGCAACAGTGTCAATAGCTAAAGATTCCTTTCTAGCAGCTTGCTGGTGCTGAAATATGTTGAAAAGGGCTTGATTCTGCATAATATAAGTGAAAATCATTGTGATCCTGCAACATTTTGAAAAGATATAGGCATACGGTCAAAAAGTGTTTATCTCACTGAGTTGAAGCTTTTTTGCAACAGAGTGGAAATAACTAAAGATTCCTTTCTAGCAGCTTGCTGGTGCTGAAATATGTTGAAAAGGGCTTGATTCTGCATAATATAAGTCAAATTCATTGTGATCCTGCAACATTTTGAAAAGATATAGCCATACGGTCAAAAAGTGTTTATCTCACTGAGTTGAAGCTTTTTTGCAACAGAGTGTCAATAACTAAAGATTCCTTTCTAGCAGCTTGCTGGTGCTGAAATATGTTGAAAAGGGCTTGATTCTGCATAATATAAGTCAAATTCATTGTGATCCTGCAACATTTTGAAAAGATATAGCCATACGGTCAAAAAGTGTTTATCTCACTGAGTTGAAGCTTTTTTGCAACAGAGTGTCAATAACTAAAGATTCCTTTCTAGCAGCTTGCTGGTGCTGAAATATGTTGAAAAGGGCTTGATTCTGCATAATATAAGTCAAATTCATTGTGATCCTGCAACATTTTGAAAAGATATAGCCATATGGTCAAAAAGTGTTTATCTCACTGAGTTGAAGCTTTTTTGCAACAGAGTGTCAATAACTAAAGATTCCTTTCTAGCAGCTTGCTGGTGCTGAAATATGTTGAAAAGGGCTTGATTCTGCATAATATAAGTCAAATTCATTGTGATCCTGCAACATTTTGAAAAGATATAGCCATACGGTCAAAAAGTGTTTATCTCACTGAGTTGAAGCTTTTTTGCAACAGTGTCAATAGCTAAAGATTCCTTTCTAGCAGCTTGCTGGTGCTGAAATATGTTGAAAAGGGCTTGATTCTGCATAATATCAGTCAAAATCATTGTGATCCTGCAACATTTTGAAAAGATATAGGCATACGGTCAAAAAGTGTTTATCTCACTGAGTTGAAGCTTTTTTGCAACAGAGTGTCAATAACTAAAGATTCCTTTCTAGCAGAGCTTGCTGGTGCTGAAATATGTTGAAAAGGGCTTGATTCTGCATAATATAAGTCAAATTCATTGTGATCCTGCAACATTTTGAAAAGATATAGCCATACGGTCAAAAAGTGTTTATCTCACTGAGTTGAAGCTTTTTTGCAACAGAGTGGAAATAACTAAAGATTCCTTTCTAGCAGCTTGCTGGTGCTGAAATATGTTGAAAAGGGCTTGATTCTGCATAATATAAGTCAAAATCATTGTGATCCTGCAACATTTTGAAAAGATATAGCCATACGGTCAAAAAGTGTTTATCTCACTGAGTTGAAGCTTTTTTGCAACAGAGTGTCAATAACTAAAGATTCCTTTCTAGCAGCTTGCTGGTGCTGAAAAATGTTGAAAAGGGCTTGATTATGCATAATATAAGTCAAATTCATTGTGATCCTGCAACATTTTGAAAAGATATAGCCATACGGTCAAAAAGTGTTTATCTCACTGAGTTGAAGTTTTTTTGCAACAGAGTGTCAATAACTAAAGATTCCTTTCTAGCAGCTTGCTGGTGCTGAAATATGTTGAAAAGGGCTTGATTCTGCATAATATAAGTCAAAATCATTGTGATCCTGCAACATTTTGAAAAGATATAGCCATACGGTCAAAAAGTGTTTATCTCACTGAGTTGAAGCTTTTTTGCAACAGAGTGTCAATAACTAAAGATTCCTTTCTAGCAGCTTGCTGGTGCTGAAATATGTTGAAAAGGGCTTGATTCTGCATAATATAAGTCAAATTCATTGTGATCCTGCAACATTTTGAAAAGATATAGGCATACGGTCAAAAAGTGTTTATCTCACTGAGTTGAAGCTTTTTTGCAACAGAGTGTCAATAACTAAAGATTCCTTTCTAGCAGCTTGCTGGTGCTGAAATATGTTGAAAAGGGCTTGATTCTGCATAATATAAGTCAAAATCATTGTGATCCTGCAACATTTTGAAAAGATATAGCCATATGGTCAAAAAGTGTTTATCTCACTGAGTTGAAGCTTTTTTGCAACAGAGTGTCAATAACTAAAGATTCCTTTCTAGCAGCTTGCTGGTGCTGAAATATGTTGAAAAGGGCTTGATTCTGCATAATATAAGTCAAATTCATTGTGATCCTGCAACATTTTGAAAAGATATAGCCATACGGTCAAAAAGTGTTTATCTCACTGAGTTGAAGCTTTTTTGCAACAGAGTGTCAATAACTAAAGATTCCTTTCTAGCAGCTTGCTGGTGCTGAAATATGTTGAAAAGGGCTTGATTCTGCATAATATAAGTCAAAATCATTGTGATCCTGCAACATTTTGAAAAGATATAGCCATATGGTCAAAAAGTGTTTATCTCACTGAGTTGAAGCTTTTTTGCAACAGAGTGTCAATAACTAAAGATTCCTTTCTAGCAGCTTGCTGGTGCTGAAATATGTTGAAAAGGGCTTGATTCTGCATAATATAAGTCAAATTCATTGTGATCCTGCAACATTTTGAAAAGATATAGCCATACGGTCAAAAAGTGTTTCCTTTCTAGCAGCTTGCTGGTGCTGAAATATGTTGAAAAGGGCTTGATTCTGCATAATATAAGTCAAATTCATTGTGATCCTGCAACATTTTGAAAAGATATAGCCATATGGTCAAAAAGTGTTTATCTCACTGAGTTGAAGCTTTTTTGCAACAGAGTGTCAATAACTAAAGATTCCTTTCTAGCAGCTTGCTGGTGCTGAAATATGTTGAAAAGGGCTTGATTCTGCATAATATAAGTCAAATTCATTGTGATCCTGCAACATTTTGAAAAGATATAGCCATACGGTCAAAAAGTGTTTATCTCACTGAGTTGAAGCTTTTTTGCAACAGAGTGTCAATAACTAAAGATTCCTTTCTAGCAGCTTGCTGGTGCTGAAATATGTTGAAAAGGGCTTGATTCTGCATAATATAAGTCAAAATCATTGTGATCCTGCAACATTTTGAAAAGATATAGCCATACGGTCAAAAAGTGTTTATCTCACTGAGTTGAAGCTTTTTTGCAACAGAGTGTCAATAACTAAAGATTCCTTTCTAGCAGCTTGCTGGTGCTGAAATATGTTGAAAAGGGCTTGATTCTGCATAATATAAGTCAAATTCATTGTGATCCTGCAACATTTTGAAAAGATATAGGCATACGGTCAAAAAGTGTTTATCTCACTGAGTTGAAGCTTTTTTGCAACAGAGTGTCAATAACTAAAGATTCCTTTCTAGCAGCTTGCTGGTGCTGAAATATGTTGAAAAGGGCTTGATTCTGCATAATATAAGTCAAAATCATTGTGATCCTGCAACATTTTGAAAAGATATAGCCATATGGTCAAAAAGTGTTTATCTCACTGAGTTGAAGCTTTTTTGCAACAGAGTGTCAATAACTAAAGATTCCTTTCTAGCAGCTTGCTGGTGCTGAAATATGTTGAAAAGGGCTTGATTCTGCATAATATAAGTCAAATTCATTGTGATCCTGCAACATTTTGAAAAGATATAGCCATACGGTCAAAAAGTGTTTATCTCACTGAGTTGAAGCTTTTTTGCAACAGAGTGTCAATAACTAAAGATTCCTTTCTAGCAGCTTGCTGGTGCTGAAATATGTTGAAAAGGGCTTGATTCTGCATAATATAAGTCAAAATCATTGTGATCCTGCAACATTTTGAAAAGATATAGCCATATGGTCAAAAAGTGTTTATCTCACTGAGTTGAAGCTTTTTTGCAACAGAGTGTCAATAACTAAAGATTCCTTTCTAGCAGCTTGCTGGTGCTGAAATATGTTGAAAAGGGCTTGATTCTGCATAATATAAGTCAAATTCATTGTGATCCTGCAACATTTTGAAAAGATATAGCCATACGGTCAAAAAGTGTTTCCTTTCTAGCAGCTTGCTGGTGCTGAAATATGTTGAAAAGGGCTTGATTCTGCATAATATAAGTCAAATTCATTGTGATCCTGCAACATTTTGAAAAGATATAGCCATATGGTCAAAAAGTGTTTATCTCACTGAGTTGAAGCTTTTTTGCAACAGAGTGTCAATAACTAAAGATTCCTTTCTAGCAGCTTGCTGGTGCTGAAATATGTTGAAAAGGGCTTGATTCTGCATAATATAAGTCAAATTCATTGTGATCCTGCAACATTTTGAAAAGATATAGCCATACGGTCAAAAAGTGTTTATCTCACTGAGTTGAAGCTTTTTTGCAACAGAGTGTCAACAACTAAAGATTCCTTTCTAGCAGCTTGCTGGTGCTGAAATATGTTGAAAAGGGCTTGATTCTGCATAATATAAGTCAAAATCATTGTGATCCTGCAACATTTTGAAAAGATATAGCCATACGGTCAAAAAGTGTTTATCTCACTGAGTTGAAGCTTTTTTGCAACAGAGTGTCAATAACTAAAGATTCCTTTCTAGCAGCTTGCTGGTGCTGAAATATGTTGAAAAGGGCTTGATTCTGCATAATATAAGTCAAATTCATTGTGATCCTGCAACATTTTGAAAAGATATAGCCATACGGTCAAAAAGTGTTTATCTCACTGAGTTGAAGCTTTTTTGCAACAGAGTGTCAATAACTAAAGATTCCTTTCTAGCAGCTTGCTGGTGCTGAAATATGTTGAAAAGGGCTTGATTCTGCATAATATAAGTCAAATTCATTGTGATCCTGCAACATTTTGAAAAGATATAGGCATACGGTCAAAAAGTGTTTATCTCACTGAGTTGAAGCTTTTTTGCAACAGAGTGTCAATAACTAAAGATTCCTTTCTAGCAGCTTGCTGGTGCTGAAATATGTTGAAAAGGGCTTGATTCTGCATAATATAAGTCAAAATCATTGTGATCCTGCAACATTTTGAAAAGATATAGCCATACGGTCAAAAAGTGTTTATCTCACTGAGTTGAAGCTTTTTTGCAACAGAGTGTCAATAACTAAAGATTCCTTTCTAGCAGCTTGCTGGTGCTGAAATATGTTGAAAAGGGCTTGATTCTGCATAATATAAGTCAAATTCATTGTGATCTTGCAACATTTTGAAAAGATATAGGCATACGGTCAAAAAGTGTTTATCTCACTGAGTTGAAGCTTTTTTGCAACAGAGTGTCAATAACTAAAGATTCCTTTCTAGCAGCTTGCTGGTGCTGAAATATGTTGAAAAGGGCTTGATTCTGCATAATATAAGTCAAATTCATTGTGATCTTGCAACATTTTGAAAAGATATAGGCATACGGTCAAAAAGTGTTTATCTCACTGAGTTGAAGCTTTTTTGCAACAGAGTGTCAATAACTAAAGATTCCTTTCTAGCAGCTTGCTGGTGCTGAAATATGTTGAAAAGGGCTTGATTCTGCATAATATAAGTCAAATTCATTGTGATCCTGCAACATTTTGAAAAGATATAGCCATACGGTCAAAAAGTGTTTATCTCACTGAGTTGAAGCTTTTTTGCAACAGAGTGTCAATAACTAAAGATTCCTTTCTAGCAGCTTGCTGGTGCTGAAATATGTTGAAAAGGGCTTGATTCTGCATAATATAAGTCAAATTCATTGTGATCCTGCAACATTTTGAAAAGATATAGCCATACGGTCAAAAAGTGTTTATCTCACTGAGTTGAAGCTTTTTTGCAACAGAGTGTCAATAACTAAAGATTCCTTTCTAGCAGCTTGCTGGTGCTGAAATATGTTGAAAAGGGCTTGATTCTGCATAATATAAGTCAAATTCATTGTGATCCTGCAACATTTTGAAAAGATATAGCCATACGGTCAAAAAGTGTTTATCTCACTGAGTTGAAGCTTTTTTGCAACAGAGTGTCAATAACTAAAGATTCCTTTCTAGCAGCTTGCTGGTGCTGAAATATGTTGAAAAGGGCTTGATTCTGCATAATATAAGTCAAATTCATTGTGATCTTGCAACATTTTGAAAAGATATAGGCATACGGTCAAAAAGTGTTTATCTCACTGAGTTGAAGCTTTTTTGCAACAGAGTGTCAATAACTAAAGATTCCTTTCTAGCAGCTTGCTGGTGCTGAAATATGTTGAAAAGGGCTTGATTCTGCATAATATAAGTCAAATTCATTGTGATCCTGCAACATTTTGAAAAGATATAGCCATACGGTCAAAAAGTGTTTATCTCACTGAGTTGAAGCTTTTTTGCAACAGAGTGTCAATAACTAAAGATTCCTTTCTAGCAGCTTGCTGGTGCTGAAATATGTTGAAAAGGGCTTGATTCTGCATAATATAAGTCAAATTCATTGTGATCTTGCAACATTTTGAAAAGATATAGGCATACGGTCAAAAAGTGTTTATCTCACTGAGTTGAAGCTTTTTTGCAACAGAGTGTCAATAACTAAAGATTCCTTTCTAGCAGCTTGCTGGTGCTGAAATATGTTGAAAAGGGCTTGATTCTGCATAATATAAGTCAAATTCATTGTGATCCTGCAACATTTTGAAAAGATATAGCCATACGGTCAAAAAGTGTTTATCTCACTGAGTTGAAGCTTTTTTGCAACAGAGTGTCAATAACTAAAGATTCCTTTCTAGCAGCTTGCTGGTGCTGAAATATGTTGAAAAGGGCTTGATTCTGCATAATATAAGTCAAATTCATTGTGATCCTGCAACATTTTGAAAAGATATAGGCATACGGTCAAAAAGTGTTTATCTCACTGAGTTGAAGCTTTTTTGCAACAGAGTGTCAATAACTAAAGATTCCTTTCTAGCAGCTTGCTGGTGCTGAAATATGTTGAAAAGGGCTTGATTCTGCATAATATAAGTCAAATTCATTGTGATCTTGCAACATTTTGAAAAGATATAGCCATACGGTCAAAAAGTGTTTATCTCACTGAGTTGAAGCTTTTTTGCAACAGAGTGTCAATAACTAAAGATTCCTTTCTAGCAGCTTGCTGGTGCTGAAATATGTTGAAAAGGGCTTGATTCTGCATAATATAAGTCAAATTCATTGTGATCCTGCAACATTTTGAAAAGATATAGGCATACGGTCAAAAAGTGTTTATCTCACTGAGTTGAAGCTTTTTTTGCAACAGAGTGTCAATAACTAAAGATTCCTTTCTAGCAGCTTGCTGGTGCTGAAATATGTTGAAAAGGGCTTGATTCTGCATAATATAAGTCAAAATCATTGTGATCCTGCAACATTTTGAAAAGATATAGCCATACGGTCAAAAAGTGTTTATCTCACTGAGTTGAAGCTTTTTTGCAACAGAGTGTCAATAACTAAAGATTCCTTTCTAGCAGCTTGCTGGTGCTGAAATATGTTGAAAAGGGCTTGATTCTGCATAATATAAGTCAAATTCATTGTGATCCTGCAACATTTTGAAAAGATATAGCCATACGGTCAAAAAGTGTTTATCTCACTGAGTTGAAGCTTTTTTGCAACAGAGTGTCAATAACTAAAGATTCCTTTCTAGCAGCTTGCTGGTGCTGAAATATGTTGAAAAGGGCTTGATTCTGCATAATATAAGTCAAATTCATTGTGATCCTGCAACATTTTGAAAAGATATAGGCATACGGTCAAAAAGTGTTTATCTCACTGAGTTGAAGCTTTTTTGCAACAGAGTGTCAATAACTAAAGATTCCTTTCTAGCAGCTTGCTGGTGCTGAAATATGTTGAAAAGGGCTTGATTCTGCATAATATAAGTCAAATTCATTGTGATCTTGCAACATTTTGAAAAGATATAGCCATACGGTCAAAAAGTGTTTATCTCACTGAGTTGAAGCTTTTTTGCAACAGAGTGTCAATAACTAAAGATTCCTTTCTAGCAGCTTGCTGGTGCTGAAATATGTTGAAAAGGGCTTGATTCTGCATAATATAAGTCAAATTCATTGTGATCCTGCAACATTTTGAAAAGATATAGGCATACGGTCAAAAAGTGTTTATCTCACTGAGTTGAAGCTTTTTTTGCAACAGAGTGTCAATAACTAAAGATTCCTTTCTAGCAGCTTGCTGGTGCTGAAATATGTTGAAAAGGGCTTGATTCTGCATAATATAAGTCAAAATCATTGTGATCCTGCAACATTTTGAAAAGATATAGCCATACGGTCAAAAAGTGTTTATCTCACTGAGTTGAAGCTTTTTTGCAACAGAGTGTCAATAACTAAAGATTCCTTTCTAGCAGCTTGCTGGTGCTGAAATATGTTGAAAAGGGCTTGATTCTGCATAATATAAGTCAAAATCATTGTGATCCTGCAACATTTTGAAAAGATATAGCCATACGGTCAAAAAGTGTTTATCTCACTGAGTTGAAGCTTTTTTGCAACAGAGTGTCAATAACTAAAGATTCCTTTCTAGCAGCTTGCTGGTGCTGAAATATGTTGAAAAGGGCTTGATTCTGCATAATATAAGTCAAAATCATTTTGATCCTGCAACATTTTGAAAAGATATAGCCATATGGTCAAAAAGTGTTTATCTCACTGAGTTGAAGCTTTTTTGCAACAGAGTGTCAATAACTAAAGATTCCTTTCTAGCAGCTTGCTGGTGCTGAAATATGTTGAAAAGGGCTTGATTCTGCATAATATAAGTCAAAATCATTGTGATCCTGCAACATTTTGAAAAGATATAGCCATACGGTCAAAAAGTGTTTATCTCACTGAGTTGAAGCTTTTTTGCAACAGAGTGTCAATAACTAAAGATTCCTTTCTAGCAGCTTGCTGGTGCTGAAATATGTTGAAAAGGGCTTGATTCTGCATAATATAAGTCAAAATCATTGTGATCCTGCAACATTTTGAAAAGATATAGGCATACGGTCAAAAAGTGTTTATCTCACTGAGTTGAAGCTTTTTTGCAACAGAGTGTCAATAACTAAAGATTCCTTTCTAGCAGCTTGCTGGTGCTGAAATATGTTGAAAAGGGCTTGATTCTGCATAATAAAAGTCAAAATCATTGTGATCCTGCAACATTTTGAAAAGATATAGGCATACGGTCAAAAAGTGTTTATCTCACTGAGTTGAAGCTTTTTTGCAACAGAGTGTCAATAACTAAAGATTCCTTTCTAGCAGCTTGCTGGTGCTGAAATATGTTGAAAAGGGCTTGATTCTGCATAATAAAAGTCAAAATCATTGTGATCCTGCAACATTTTGAAAAGATATAGCCATACGGTCAAAAAGTGTTTATCTCACTGAGTTGAAGCTTTTTTGCAACAGAGTGTCAATAACTAAAGATTCCTTTCTAGCAGCTTGCTGGTGCTGAAATATGTTGAAAAGGGCTTGATTCTGCATAATATAAGTCAAAATCATTGTGATCCTGCAACATTTTGAAAGGATATAGCCATACGGTCAAAAAGTGTTTATCTCACTGAGTTGAAGCTTTTTTGCAACAGAGTGTCAATAACTAAAGATTCCTTTCTAGCAGCTTGCTGGTGCTGAAATATGTTGAAAAGGGCTTGATTCTGCATAATATAAGTCAAAATCATTGTGATCCTGCAACATTTTGAAAAGATATAGCCATACGGTCAAAAAGTGTTTATCTCACTGAGTTGAAGCTTTTTTTGCAACAGAGTGTCAATAACTAAAGATTCCTTTCTAGCAGCTTGCTGGTGCTGAAATATGTTGAAAAGGGCTTGATTCTGCATAATATAAGTCAAATTCATTGTGATCCTGCAACATTTTGAAAAGATATAGCTATACGGTCAAAAAGTGTTTATCTCACTGAGTTTAAGCGTTTTCAATAAAGAGTGGAAATAACTAAAGATTCCTTTGAAGCAGGTTACTGGAGCTTAATTATGATCAAAAGGACCAGATTCTGCACAATATTTGTCAAAATCATTGCGATCTTAAAAAATTTTGAAAAGATATTGTCATACGGTCAAAAGGTGTTTTTCTCACTGGGTTGAAGCTTTTTCGATAAAGAGTGGAAATAACTAAAGATTCCTTAGAAGCAGGTTACTGGAGATGAAATATGTTGAAAAGGACCAGATTCTGCACAATATATGTCAAAATCATTTTGATCCTGAGACATTTTGAAAAGATATAGTCATACGGTCAAAAAGTGTTTATCTCACTGAGTTGAAGCGTTTTCGATAAAGAGTGGAAATAACTAAAGATTCCTTTGAAGCAGGTTACTGGAGCTTAAATATGTTGAAAAGGAACAGATTCCACACAATATATGTCAATATCATTATGATCCTGCAACATTATGAAAAGATATAGCCATACGGTCAAAATGTGTTTTTCTGACCGAGTTGAAGCGTTTTCGATAAAGAGTGGAAATAACTCAAGATTCCTTAGACGCAGCTATCTGGTGCTGAAATATGTTGAAAAGGTCCAGATTCTGCACAATATATGTCAAAATCATAGTGATCCTGCAACATTTTGAATACATATAGCAATACGGTCAAAAAGTGTTTTCTCACTGAGTTGAAGCGTTTTTCGATAAAGAGTGGAAATAACTCAAGATTCCTTAGACGCAGCTTTGTGGTGCTGAAATATGTTGAAAAGGACCAGATTCTGCACTATATATGTCAAAGACATTGGGAACCTGCAACATTTTTAAAAGATATAGCCATATGGTCAAAAAGTGTTTTTCTCACAGAATTGAAGCGTTTTCGATAAAGAGTGGAAATAACTAAAGATTCCTTAGACGCAGCTTTCTGGTGCTGAATGTATGTTGAAAAGGACCAGATTCTGCACAATATATGTCAAAATCATTGTGATCCTGCAACATTTTGAAAAGATATAGCCATACGGTCAAAAGGTGTTTTTCTCACTGAGTTGAAGCGTTTTCGATAAAGAGTAGAAATAACTCATGATTCCTTAGACGAAGCTTTCTGGTGCTGAAACATGTTAAAAAGGACCAGATTCTGCACAATATATGTCAAAATCATTGTGATCCTGGAACATTTTGAAAAGACATAGTCAATGTTTCAAAGAGTGTTAATCTCATTGAGGTGAAGCGTTTTCGAAAAAGAGTGGAAATAACGAAAGATTCTTTTGAAGCAAAGTTACTGGAGCTTAAATATGATGAAAAGGACCAGATTCTGCACAATATATGTCAAAATCATTGCGATCTTAAAAACTTTTGAAAAGATATAGTCATACGGTCAAAAAGTGTTTTTCTCACTGAGTTGAAGCGTTTTCGATAAACAGTGGAAATAACTAAAGAATCCTTAGAGGCAGCTTTCTGGTGCTGAAATATGTTGAAAAGGACCCAATTCTGCACAATATATGTCAAAGACATTGTGATCCTGCAACATTTTGAAAAGATTTAGTCATACGGTCAACAAGTGTTTATCTCACTGAGTGAAAGCGTTTTTCAATAAAGAGTGTAAATAACGAAAGATTCCTTAGAAGCAGCTTACTGGTGCTGAAATATGTTGAAAAGGACCGGATTTTGCACAATATATGTCAAAATAATTGTGATCCTGGAACATTTTGAAACGATATAGTCTTGCGGTCAAAGAGTTTTAATCTCATTGAGGTGAAGCGTTTTCGATAAAGAGTGGAAATCACTAAAGATTCTTTAGAAGCAGGTTACTGGTGCTGAAATATGTTGGAAAGGACCAGATTCTGCACAATATATGTCAAAATCATTGTGATCCTGCAACATTTTGAAAAGATATAGCCATACGGTCAAAGTGTTTATCTTAATGAGTTGAAGCGTTTTCGATAAAGAGTGGAAATAACTAAAGATTCCTTTGAAGCAGGTTACTGGAGCTTAATTATGTTGAAAAGGGCTTGATTCTGCATAATATAAGTCAAATTCATTGTGATCCTGCAACATTTTGAAAAGATATAGCCATCCGGTCAAAAAGTGTTTATCTCACTGAGTTGAAGCTTTTTTGCAACAGAGTGGAAATAACTAAAGATTCCTTTCTAGCAGCTTGCTGGAGCTTAATTATGTTGAAAAGGGCTTGATTCTGCATAATATAAGTCAAATTCATTGTGATCCTGCAACATTTTGAAAAGATATAGCCATCCGGTCAAAAAGTGTTTATCTCACTGAGTTGAAGCTTTTTTGCAACAGAGTGGAAATAACTAAAGATTCCTTTCTAGCAGCTTGCTGGTGCTGAAATATGTTGAAAAGGGCTTGATTCTGCATAATATAAGTCAAATTCATTGTGATCCTGCAACATTTTGAAAAGATATAGCCGTACGGTCAAAAAGTGTTTATCTCACTGAGTTGAAGCTTTTTTGCAACAGAGTGTCAATAACTAAAGATTCCTTTCTAGCAGCTTGCTGGTGCTGAAATATGTTGAAAAGGGCTTGATTCTGCATAATATAAGTAAAATTCATTGTGATCCTGCAACATTTTGAAAAGATATAGCCATATGGTCAAAAAGTGTTTATCTCACTGAGTTGAAGCTTTTTTGCAACAGAGTGTCAATAACTAAAGATTCCTTTCTAGCAGCTTGCTGGTGCTGAAATATGTTGAAAAGGGCTTGATTCTGCATAATATAAGTCAAATTCATTGTGATCCTGCAACATTTTGAAAAGATATAGCCATACGGTCAAAAAGTGTTTATCTCACTGAGTTGAAGCTTTTTTGCAACAGAGTGTCAACAACTAAAGATTCCTTTCTAGCAGCTTGCTGGTGCTGAAATATGTTGAAAAGGGCTTGATTCTGCATAATATAAGTCAAAATCATTGTGATCCTGCAACATTTTGAAAAGATATAGCCATACGGTCAAAAAGTGTTTATCTCACTGAGTTGAAGCTTTTTTGCAACAGAGTGTCAATAACTAAAGATTCCTTTCTAGCAGCTTGCTGGTGCTGAAATATGTTGAAAAGGGCTTGATTCTGCATAATATAAGTCAAATTCATTAAGATCCTGCAACATTTTGAAAAGATATAGCCATACGGTCAAAAAGTGTTTATCTCACTGAGTTGAAGCTTTTTTGCAACAGAGTGTCAATAACTAAAGATTCCTTTCTAGCAGCTTGCTGGTGCTGAAATATGTTGAAAAGGGCTTGATTCTGCATAATATAAGTCAAATTCATTGTGATCCTGCAACATTTTGAAAAGATATAGGCATACGGTCAAAAAGTGTTTATCTCACTGAGTTGAAGCTTTTTTGCAACAGAGTGTCAATAACTAAAGATTCCTTTCTAGCAGCTTGCTGGTGCTGAAATATGTTGAAAAGGGCTTGATTCTGCATAATATAAGTCAAAATCATTGTGATCCTGCAACATTTTGAAAAGATATAGCCATACGGTCAAAAAGTGTTTATCTCACTGAGTTGAAGCTTTTTGCAACAGAGTGTCAATAACTAAAGATTCCTTTCTAGCAGCTTGCTGGTGCTGAAATATGTTGAAAAGGGCTTGATTCTGCATAATATAAGTCAAATTCATTGTGATCTTGCAACATTTTGAAAAGATATAGGCATACGGTCAAAAAGTGTTTATCTCACTGAGTTGAAGCTTTTTTGCAACAGAGTGTCAATAACTAAAGATTCCTTTCTAGCAGCTTGCTGGTGCTGAAATATGTTGAAAAGGGCTTGATTCTGCATAATATAAGTCAAATTCATTGTGATCTTGCAACATTTTGAAAAGATATAGGCATACGGTCAAAAAGTGTTTATCTCACTGAGTTGAAGCTTTTTTGCAACAGAGTGTCAATAACTAAAGATTCCTTTCTAGCAGCTTGCTGGTGCTGAAATATGTTGAAAAGGGCTTGATTCTGCATAATATAAGTCAAATTCATTGTGATCCTGCAACATTTTGAAAAGATATAGCCATACGGTCAAAAAGTGTTTATCTCACTGAGTTGAAGCTTTTTTGCAACAGAGTGTCAATAACTAAAGATTCCTTTCTAGCAGCTTGCTGGTGCTGAAATATGTTGAAAAGGGCTTGATTCTGCATAATATAAGTCAAATTCATTGTGATCCTGCAACATTTTGAAAAGATATAGCCATACGGTCAAAAAGTGTTTATCTCACTGAGTTGAAGTTTTTTTGCAACAGAGTGTCAATAACTAAAGATTCCTTTCTAGCAGCTTGCTGGTGCTGAAATATGTTGAAAAGGGCTTGATTCTGCATAATATAAGTCAAATTCATTGTGATCTTGCAACATTTTGAAAAGATATAGCCATACGGTCAAAAAGTGTTTATCTCACTGAGTTGAAGCTTTTTTGCAACAGAGTGTCAATAACTAAAGATTCCTTTCTAGCAGCTTGCTGGTGCTGAAATATGTTGAAAAGGGCTTGATTCTGCATAATATAAGTCAAATTCATTGTGATCCTGCAACATTTTGAAAAGATATAGGCATACGGTCAAAAAGTGTTTATCTCACTGAGTTGAAGCTTTTTTTGCAACAGAGTGTCAATAACTAAAGATTCCTTTCTAGCAGCTTGCTGGTGCTGAAATATGTTGAAAAGGGCTTGATTCTGCATAATATAAGTCAAAATCATTGTGATCCTGCAACATTTTGAAAAGATATAGCCATACGGTCAAAAAGTGTTTATCTCACTGAGTTGAAGCTTTTTTGCAACAGAGTGTCAATAACTAAAGATTCCTTTCTAGCAGCTTGCTGGTGCTGAAATATGTTGAAAAGGGCTTGATTCTGCATAATATAAGTCAAAATCATTGTGATCCTGCAACATTTTGAAAAGATATAGCCATACGGTCAAAAAGTGTTTATCTCACTGAGTTGAAGGCTTTTTTGCAACAGAGTGTCAATAACTAAAGATTCCTTTCTAGCAGCTTGCTGGTGCTGAAATATGTTGAAAAGGGCTTGATTCTGCATAATATAAGTCAAAATCATTTTGATCCTGCAACATTTTGAAAAGATATAGCCATATGGTCAAAAAGTGTTTATCTCACTGAGTTGAAGCTTTTTTGCAACAGAGTGTCAATAACTAAAGATTCCTTTCTAGCAGCTTGCTGGTGCTGAAATATGTTGAAAAGGGCTTGATTCTGCATAATATAAGTCAAAATCATTGTGATCCTGCAACATTTTGAAAAGATATAGCCATACGGTCAAAAAGTGTTTATCTCACTGAGTTGAAGCTTTTTTGCAACAGAGTGTCAATAACTAAAGATTCCTTTCTAGCAGCTTGCTGGTGCTGAAATATGTTGAAAAGGGCTTGATTCTGCATAATATAAGTCAAAATCATTGTGATCCTGCAACATTTTGAAAAGATATAGGCATACGGTCAAAAAGTGTTTATCTCACTGAGTTGAAGCTTTTTTGCAACAGAGTGTCAATAACTAAAGATTCCTTTCTAGCAGCTTGCTGGTGCTGAAATATGTTGAAAAGGGCTTGATTCTGCATAATAAAAGTCAAAATCATTGTGATCCTGCAACATTTTGAAAAGATATAGGCATACGGTCAAAAAGTGTTTATCTCACTGAGTTGAAGCTTTTTTGCAACAGAGTGTCAATAACTAAAGATTCCTTTCTAGCAGCTTGCTGGTGCTGAAATATGTTGAAAAGGGCTTGATTCTGCATAATAAAAGTCAAAATCATTGTGATCCTGCAACATTTTGAAAAGATATAGCCATACGGTCAAAAAGTGTTTATCTCACTGAGTTGAAGCTTTTTTGCAACAGAGTGTCAATAACTAAAGATTCCTTTCTAGCAGCTTGCTGGTGCTGAAATATGTTGAAAAGGGCTTGATTCTGCATAATATAAGTCAAAATCATTGTGATCCTGCAACATTTTGAAAGGATATAGCCATACGGTCAAAAAGTGTTTATCTCACTGAGTTGAAGCTTTTTTGCAACAGAGTGTCAATAACTAAAGATTCCTTTCTAGCAGCTTGCTGGTGCTGAAATATGTTGAAAAGGGCTTGATTCTGCATAATATAAGTCAAAATCATTGTGATCCTGCAACATTTTGAAAAGATATAGCCATACGGTCAAAAAGTGTTTATCTCACTGAGTTGAAGCTTTTTTTGCAACAGAGTGTCAATAACTAAAGATTCCTTTCTAGCAGCTTGCTGGTGCTGAAATATGTTGAAAAGGGCTTGATTCTGCATAATATAAGTCAAATTCATTGTGATCCTGCAACATTTTGAAAAGATATAGCTATACGGTCAAAAAGTGTTTATCTCACTGAGTTTAAGCGTTTTCAATAAAGAGTGGAAATAACTAAAGATTCCTTTGAAGCAGGTTACTGGAGCTTAATTATGATCAAAAGGACCAGATTCTGCACAATATTTGTCAAAATCATTGCGATCTTAAAAAATTTTGAAAAGATATTGTCATACGGTCAAAAGGTGTTTTTCTCACTGGGTTGAAGCTTTTTCGATAAAGAGTGGAAATAACTAAAGATTCCTTAGAAGCAGGTTACTGGAGATGAAATATGTTGAAAAGGACCAGATTCTGCACAATATATGTCAAAATCATTTTGATCCTGAGACATTTTGAAAAGATATAGTCATACGGTCAAAAAGTGTTTATCTCACTGAGTTGAAGCGTTTTCGATAAAGAGTGGAAATAACTAAAGATTCCTTTGAAGCAGGTTACTGGAGCTTAAATATGTTGAAAAGGAACAGATTCCACACAATATATGTCAATATCATTATGATCCTGCAACATTATGAAAAGATATAGCCATACGGTCAAAATGTGTTTTTCTGACCGAGTTGAAGCGTTTTCGATAAAGAGTGGAAATAACTCAAGATTCCTTAGACGCAGCTATCTGGTGCTGAAATATGTTGAAAAGGTCCAGATTCTGCACAATATATGTCAAAATCATAGTGATCCTGCAACATTTTGAATACATATAGCAATACGGTCAAAAAGTGTTTTCTCACTGAGTTGAAGCGTTTTTCGATAAAGAGTGGAAATAACTCAAGATTCCTTAGACGCAGCTTTGTGGTGCTGAAATATGTTGAAAAGGACCAGATTCTGCACTATATATGTCAAAGACATTGGGAACCTGCAACATTTTTAAAAGATATAGCCATATGGTCAAAAAGTGTTTTTCTCACAGAATTGAAGCGTTTTCGATAAAGAGTGGAAATAACTAAAGATTCCTTAGACGCAGCTTTCTGGTGCTGAATGTATGTTGAAAAGGACCAGATTCTGCACAATATATGTCAAAATCATTGTGATCCTGCAACATTTTGAAAAGATATAGCCATACGGTCAAAAGGTGTTTTTCTCACTGAGTTGAAGCGTTTTCGATAAAGAGTAGAAATAACTCATGATTCCTTAGACGAAGCTTTCTGGTGCTGAAACATGTTAAAAAGGACCAGATTCTGCACAATATATGTCAAAATCATTGTGATCCTGGAACATTTTGAAAAGACATAGTCAATGTTTCAAAGAGTGTTAATCTCATTGAGGTGAAGCGTTTTCGAAAAAGAGTGGAAATAACGAAAGATTCTTTTGAAGCAAAGTTACTGGAGCTTAAATATGATGAAAAGGACCAGATTCTGCACAATATATGTCAAAATCATTGCGATCTTAAAAACTTTTGAAAAGATATAGTCATACGGTCAAAAAGTGTTTTTCTCACTGAGTTGAAGCGTTTTCGATAAACAGTGGAAATAACTAAAGAATCCTTAGAGGCAGCTTTCTGGTGCTGAAATATGTTGAAAAGGACCCAATTCTGCACAATATATGTCAAAGACATTGTGATCCTGCAACATTTTGAAAAGATTTAGTCATACGGTCAACAAGTGTTTATCTCACTGAGTGAAAGCGTTTTTCAATAAAGAGTGTAAATAACGAAAGATTCCTTAGAAGCAGCTTACTGGTGCTGAAATATGTTGAAAAGGACCGGATTTTGCACAATATATGTCAAAATAATTGTGATCCTGGACCATTTTGAAACGATATAGTCTTGCGGTCAAAGAGTTTTAATCTCATTGAGGTGAAGCGTTTTCGATAAAGAGTGGAAATCACTAAAGATTCTTTAGAAGCAGGTTACTGGTGCTGAAATATGTTGGAAAGGACCAGATTCTGCACAATATATGTCAAAATCATTGTGATCCTGCAACATTTTGAAAAGATATAGCCATACGGTCAAAGTGTTTATCTTAATGAGTTGAAGCGTTTTCGATAAAGAGTGGAAATAACTAAAGATTCCTTTGAAGCAGGTTACTGGAGCTTAATTATGTTGAAAAGGGCTTGATTCTGCATAATATAAGTCAAATTCATTGTGATCCTGCAACATTTTGAAAAGATATAGCCATCCGGTCAAAAAGTGTTTATCTCACTGAGTTGAAGCTTTTTTGCAACAGAGTGGAAATAACTAAAGATTCCTTTCTAGCAGCTTGCTGGAGCTTAATTATGTTGAAAAGGGCTTGATTCTGCATAATATAAGTCAAATTCATTGTGATCCTGCAACATTTTGAAAAGATATAGCCATCCGGTCAAAAAGTGTTTATCTCACTGAGTTGAAGCTTTTTTGCAACAGAGTGGAAATAACTAAAGATTCCTTTCTAGCAGCTTGCTGGTGCTGAAATATGTTGAAAAGGGCTTGATTCTGCATAATATAAGTCAAATTCATTGTGATCCTGCAACATTTTGAAAAGATATAGCCGTACGGTCAAAAAGTGTTTATCTCACTGAGTTGAAGCTTTTTTGCAACAGAGTGTCAATAACTAAAGATTCCTTTCTAGCAGCTTGCTGGTGCTGAAATATGTTGAAAAGGGCTTGATTCTGCATAATATAAGTAAAATTCATTGTGATCCTGCAACATTTTGAAAAGATATAGCCATACGGTCAAAAAGTGTTTATCTCACTGAGTTGAAGTTTTTTTGCAACAGAGTGTCAATAACTAAAGATTCCTTTCTAGCAGCTTGCTGGTGCTGAAATATGTTGAAAAGGGCTTGATTCTGCATAATATAAGTCAAAATCATTGTGATCCTGCAACATTTTGAAAAGATATAGCCATATGGTCAAAAAGTGTTTATCTCACTGAGTTGAAGCTTTTTTGCAACAGAGTGTCAATAACTAAAGATTCCTTTCTAGCAGCTTGCTGGTGCTGAAATATGTTGAAAAGGGCTTGATTCTGCATAATATAAGTCAAATTCATTGTGATCCTGCAACATTTTGAAAAGATATAGCCATACGGTCAAAAAGTGTTTATCTCACTGAGTTGAAGCTTTTTTGCAACAGAGTGGAAATAACTAAAGATTCCTTTCTAGCAGCTTGCTGGTGCTGAAATATGTTGAAAAGGGCTTGATTCTGCATAATATAAGTCAAAATCATTGTGATCCTGCAACATTTTGAAAAGATATAGCCATACGGTCAAAAAGTGTTTATCTCACTGAGTTGAAGCTTTTTTGCAACAGAGTGTCAATAACTAAAGATTCCTTTCTAGCAGCTTGCTGGTGCTGAAATATGTTGAAAAGGGCTTGATTCTGCATAATATAAGTCAAATTCATTGTGATCCTGCAACATTTTGAAAAGATATAGCCATACGGTCAAAAAGTGTTTATCTCACTGAGTTGAAGTTTTTTTGCAACAGAGTGTCAATAACTAAAGATTCCTTTCTAGCAGCTTGCTGGTGCTGAAATATGTTGAAAAGGGCTTGATTCTGCATAATATAAGTCAAAATCATTGTGATCCTGCAACATTTTGAAAAGATATAGCCATATGGTCAAAAAGTGTTTATCTCACTGAGTTGAAGCTTTTTTGCAACAGAGTGTCAATAACTAAAGATTCCTTTCTAGCAGCTTGCTGGTGCTGAAATATGTTGAAAAGGGCTTGATTCTGCATAATATAAGTCAAAATCATTGTGATCCTGCAACATTTTGAAAAGATATAGCCATATGGTCAAAAAGTGTTTATCTCACTGAGTTGAAGCTTTTTTGCAACAGAGTGTCAATAACTAAAGATTCCTTTCTAGCAGCTTGCTGGTGCTGAAATATGTTGAAAAGGGCTTGATTCTGCATAATATAAGTCAAAATCATTGTGATCCTGCAACATTTTGAAAAGATATAGCCATATGGTCAAAAAGTGTTTATCTCACTGAGTTGAAGCTTTTTTGCAACAGAGTGTCAATAACTAAAGATTCCTTTCTAGCAGCTTGCTGGTGCTGAAAAATGTTGAAAAGGGCTTGATTATGCATAATATAAGTCAAATTCATTGTGATCCTGCAACATTTTGAAAAGATATAGCCATACGGTCAAAAAGTGTTTATCTCACTGAGTTGAAGCTTTTTTGCAACAGAGTGTCAATAACTAAAGATTCCTTTCTAGCAGCTTGCTGGTGCTGAAATATGTTGAAAAGGGCTTGATTCTGCATAATATAAGTCAAAATCATTGTGATCCTGCAACATTTTGAAAAGATATAGCCATACGGTCAAAAAGTGTTTATCTCACTGAGTTGAAGCTTTTTTGCAACAGAGTGTCAATAACTAAAGATTCCTTTCTAGCAGCTTGCTGGTGCTGAAATATGTTGAAAAGGGCTTGATTCTGCATAATATAAGTCAAATTCATTGTGATCCTGCAACATTTTGAAAAGATATAGGCATACGGTCAAAAAGTGTTTATCTCACTGAGTTGAAGCTTTTTTGCAACAGAGTGTCAATAACTAAAGATTCCTTTCTAGCAGCTTGCTGGTGCTGAAATATGTTGAAAAGGGCTTGATTCTGCATAATATAAGTCAAAATCATTGTGATCCTGCAACATTTTGAAAAGATATAGCCATATGGTCAAAAAGTGTTTATCTCACTGAGTTGAAGCTTTTTTGCAACAGAGTGTCAATAACTAAAGATTCCTTTCTAGCAGCTTGCTGGTGCTGAAATATGTTGAAAAGGGCTTGATTCTGCATAATATAAGTCAAATTCATTGTGATCCTGCAACATTTTGAAAAGATATAGCCATACGGTCAAAAAGTGTTTATCTCACTGAGTTGAAGCTTTTTTGCAACAGAGTGTCAATAACTAAAGATTCCTTTCTAGCAGCTTGCTGGTGCTGAAATATGTTGAAAAGGGCTTGATTCTGCATAATATAAGTCAAAATCATTGTGATCCTGCAACATTTTGAAAAGATATAGCCATATGGTCAAAAAGTGTTTATCTCACTGAGTTGAAGCTTTTTTGCAACAGAGTGTCAATAACTAAAGATTCCTTTCTAGCAGCTTGCTGGTGCTGAAATATGTTGAAAAGGGCTTGATTCTGCATAATATAAGTCAAATTCATTGTGATCCTGCAACATTTTGAAAAGATATAGCCATACGGTCAAAAAGTGTTTCCTTTCTAGCAGCTTGCTGGTGCTGAAATATGTTGAAAAGGGCTTGATTCTGCATAATATAAGTCAAATTCATTGTGATCCTGCAACATTTTGAAAAGATATAGCCATATGGTCAAAAAGTGTTTATCTCACTGAGTTGAAGCTTTTTTGCAACAGAGTGTCAATAACTAAAGATTCCTTTCTAGCAGCTTGCTGGTGCTGAAATATGTTGAAAAGGGCTTGATTCTGCATAATATAAGTCAAATTCATTGTGATCCTGCAACATTTTGAAAAGATATAGCCATACGGTCAAAAAGTGTTTATCTCACTGAGTTGAAGCTTTTTTGCAACAGAGTGTCAACAACTAAAGATTCCTTTCTAGCAGCTTGCTGGTGCTGAAATATGTTGAAAAGGGCTTGATTCTGCATAATATAAGTCAAAATCATTGTGATCCTGCAACATTTTGAAAAGATATAGCCATACGGTCAAAAAGTGTTTATCTCACTGAGTTGAAGCTTTTTTGCAACAGAGTGTCAATAACTAAAGATTCCTTTCTAGCAGCTTGCTGGTGCTGAAATATGTTGAAAAGGGCTTGATTCTGCATAATGTAAGTCAAATTCATTGTGATCCTGCAACATTTTGAAAAGATATAGCTATACGGTCAAAAAGTGTTTATCTCACTGAGTTTAAGCGTTTTCAATAAAGAGTGGAAATAACTAAAGATTCCTTTGAAGCAGGTTACTGGAGCTTAATTATGATCAAAAGGACCAGATTCTGCACAATATTTGTCAAAATCATTGCGATCTTAAAAAATTTTGAAAAGATATAGTCATACGGTCAAAAAGTGTTTATCTCACTGAGTTGAAGCGTTTTCGATAAAGAGTGGAAATAACTAAAGATTCCTTTGAAGCAGGTTACTGGAGCTTAAATATGTTGAAAAGGAACAGATTCCGCACAATATATGTCAATATCATTATGATCCTGCAACATTATGAAAAGATATAGCCATACGGTCAAAATGTGTTTTTCTGACCGAGTTGAAGCGTTTTCGATAAAGAGTGGAAATAACTCAAGATTCCTTAGACGCAGCTATCTGGTGCTGAAATATGTTGAAAAGGTCCAGATTCTGCACAATATATGTCAAAATCATAGTGATCCTGCAACATTTTGAATACATATAGCAATACGGTCAAAAAGTGTTTTCTCACTGAGTTGAAGCGTTTTTCGATAAAGAGTGGAAATAACTCAAGATTCCTTAGACGCAGCTTTGTGGTGCTGAAATATGTTGAAAAGGACCAGATTCTGCACTATATATGTCAAAGACATTGGGAACCTGCAACATTTTTAAAAGATATAGCCATATGGTCAAAAAGTGTTTTTCTCACAGAATTGAAGCGTTTTCGATAAAGAGTGGAAATAACTAAAGATTCCTTAGACGCAGCTTTCTGGTGCTGAATGTATGTTGAAAAGGACCAGATTCTGCACAATATATGTCAAAATCATTGTGATCCTGCAACATTTTGAAAAGATATAGCCATACTTTCAAGAAGTATTTATCACTCTGAGTTGAAGCATTTTCGATAAAGAGTAGAAATAACTCATGATTCCTTAGACGAAGCTTTCTGGTGCTGAAACATGTTAAAAAGGACCAGATTCTGCACAATATATGTCAAAATCATTGTGATCCTGGAACATTTTGAAAAGACATAGTCAATGTTTCAAAGAGTGTTAATCTCATTGAGGTGAAGCGTTTTCGAAAAAGAGTGGAAATAACGAAAGATTCTTTTGAAGCAAAGTTACTGGAGCTTAAATATGATGAAAAGGACCAGATTCTGCACAATATATGTCAAAATCATTGCGATCTTAAAAACTTTTGAAAAGATATAGTCATACGGTCAAAAAGTGTTTTTCTCACTGAGTTGAAGCGTTTTCGATAAACAGTGGAAATAACTAAAGAATCCTTAGAGGCAGCTTTCTGGTGCTGAAATATGTTGAAAAGGACCCAATTCTGCACAATATATGTCAAAGACATTGTGATCCTGCAACATTTTGAAAAGATTTAGTCATACGGTCAACAAGTGTTTATCTCACTGAGTGAAAGCGTTTTTCAATAAAGAGTGTAAATAACGAAAGATTCCTTAGAAGCAGCTTACTGGTGCTGAAATACGTTGAAAAGGACCGGATTTTGCACAATATATGTCAAAATAATTGTGATCCTGGAACATTTTGAAACGATATAGTCTTGCGGTCAAAGAGTTTTAATCTCATTGAGGTGAAGCGTTTTCGATAAAGAGTGGAAATCACTAAAGATTCCTTAGAAGCAGGTTACTGGTGCTGAAATATGTTGGAAAGGACCAGATTCTGCACAATATATGTCAAAATCATTGTGATCCTGCAGAATTTTGAAAAGATATAGCCATACGGTCAAAGTGTTTATCTTAATGAGTTGAAGCGTTTTCGATAAAGAGTGGAAATAACTAAAGATTCCTTTGAAGCAGGTTACTGGAGCTTAATTATGTTGAAAAGGGCTTGATTCTGCATAATATAAGTCAAATTCATTGTGATCCTGCAACATTTTGAAAAGATATAGGCATACGGTCAAAAAGTGTTTATCTCACTGAGTTGAAGCTTTTTTGCAACAGAGTGTCAATAACTAAAGATTCCTTTCTAGCAGCTTGCTGGTGCTGAAATATGTTGAAAAGGGCTTGATTCTGCATAATATAAGTCAAAATCATTGTGATCCTGCAACATTTTGAAAAGATATAGCCATACGGTCAAAAAGTGTTTATCTCACTGAGTTGAAGCTTTTTTGCAACAGAGTGTCAATAACTAAAGATTCCTTTCTAGCAGCTTGCTGGTGCTGAAATATGTTGAAAAGGGCTTGATTCTGCATAATATAAGTCAAAATCATTGTGATCCTGCAACATTTTGAAAAGATATAGCCATACGGTCAAAAAGTGTTTATCTCACTGAGTTGAAGCTTTTTTGCAACAGAGTGTCAATAACTAAAGATTCCTTTCTAGCAGCTTGCTGGTGCTGAAATATGTTGAAAAGGGCTTGATTCTGCATAATATAAGTCAAATTCATTGTGATCCTGCAACATTTTGAAAAGATATAGCCATACGGTCAAAAAGTGTTTATCTCACTGAGTTGAAGCTTTTTTGCAACAGAGTGTCAATAACTAAAGATTCCTTTCTAGCAGCTTGCTGGTGCTGAAATATGTTGAAAAGGGCTTGATTCTGCATAATATAAGTCAAAATCATTGTGATCCTGCAACATTTTGAAAAGATATAGCCATACGGTCAAAAAGTGTTTATCTCACTGAGTTGAAGCTTTTTTGCAACAGAGTGTCAATAACTAAAGATTCCTTTCTAGCAGCTTGCTGGTGCTGAAATATGTTGAAAAGGGCTTGATTCTGCATAATATAAGTCAAATTCATTGTGATCCTGCAACATTTTGAAAAGATATAGGCATACGGTCAAAAAGTGTTTATCTCACTGAGTTGAAGCTTTTTTGCAACAGAGTGTCAATAACTAAAGATTCCTTTCTAGCAGCTTGCTGGTGCTGAAATATGTTGAAAAGGGCTTGATTCTGCATAATATAAGTCAAAATCATTGTGATCCTGCAACATTTTGAAAAGATATAGCCATATGGTCAAAAAGTGTTTATCTCACTGAGTTGAAGCTTTTTTGCAACAGAGTGTCAATAACTAAAGATTCCTTTCTAGCAGCTTGCTGGTGCTGAAATATGTTGAAAAGGGCTTGATTCTGCATAATATAAGTCAAATTCATTGTGATCCTGCAACATTTTGAAAAGATATAGCCATACGGTCAAAAAGTGTTTATCTCACTGAGTTGAAGCTTTTTTGCAACAGAGTGTCAATAACTAAAGATTCCTTTCTAGCAGCTTGCTGGTGCTGAAATATGTTGAAAAGGGCTTGATTCTGCATAATATAGGTCAAAATCATTGTGATCCTGCAACATTTTGAAAAGATATAGCCATACGGTCAAAAAGTGTTTATCTCACTGAGTTGAAGCTTTTTTGCAACAGAGTGTCAATAACTAAAGATTCCTTTCTAGCAGCTTGCTGGTGCTGAAATATGTTGAAAATGGCTTGATTCTACATAATATAAGTCAAATTCATTGTGATCCTGCAACATTTTGAAAAGATATAGCCATATGGTCAAAAAGTGTTTATCTCACTGAGTTGAAGCTTTTTTGCAACAGAGTGTCAATAACTAAAGATTCCTTTCTAGCAGCTTGCTGGTGCTGAAATATGTTGAAAAGGGCTTGATTCTGCATAATATAAGTCAAATTCATTGTGATCCTGCAACATTTTGAAAAGATATATCCATACGGTCAAAAAGTGTTTTATCTCACTGAGTTGAAGCTTTTTTGCAACAGAGTGTCAATAACTAAAGATTCCTTTCTAGCAGCTTGCTGGTGCTGAAATATGTTGAAAAGGGCTTGATTCTGCATAATATAAGTCAAAATCATTGTGATCCTGCAACATTTTGAAAAGATATAGCCATACGGTCAAAAAGTGTTTATCTCACTGAGTTGAAGCTTTTTTGCAACAGAGTGTCAATAACTAAAGATTCCTTTCTAGCAGCTTGCTGGTGCTGAAATATGTTGAAAAGGGCTTGATTCTGCATAATATAAGTCAAATTCATTGTGATCCTGCAACATTTTGAAAAGATATAGCTATACGGTCAAAAAGTGTTTATCTCACTGAGTTTAAGCGTTTTCAAAAAAGAGTGGAAATAACTAAAGATTCCTTTGAAGCAGGTTACTGGAGCTTAATTATGATCAAAAGGACCAGATTCTGCACAATATTTGTCAAAATGATTGCGATCTTAAAAAATTTTGAAAAGATATAGTCATACGGTCAAAAAGTGTTTATCTCACTGAGTTGAAGCGTTTTCGATAAAGAGTGGAAATAACTAAAGATTCCTTTGAAGCAGGTTACTGGAGCTTAAATATGTTGAAAAGGAACAGATTCCGCACAATATATGTCAAAATCATAGTGATCCTGCAACATTTTGAAAAGATATAGGCATACGGTCAAAAAGTGTTTTTCTCACTGAGTTGAAGCGTTTTCGATAAACAGTGGAAATAACTAAAGAATCCTTAGAGGCAGCTTTCTGGTGCTGAAATATGTTGAAAAGGACCCAATTCTGCACAATATATGTCAAAGACATTGTGATCCTGCAACATTTTGAAAAGATTTAGTCATACGGTCAACAAGTGTTTATCTCACTGAGTGAAAGCGTTTTTCAATAAAGAGTGTAAATAACGAAAGATTCCTTAGAAGCAGCTTACTGGTGCTGAAATATGTTGAAAAGGACCGGATTTTGCACAATATATGTCAAAATAATTGTGATCCTGGAACATTTTGAAACGATATAGTCTTGCGGTCAAAGAGTTTTAATCTCATTGAGGTGAAGCGTTTTCGATAAAGAGTGGAAATCACTAAAGATTCCTTAGAAGCAGGTTACTGGTGCTGAAATATGTTGGAAAGGACCAGATTCTGCACAATATATGTCAAAATCATTGTGATCCTGCAGAATTTTGAAAAGATATAGCCATACGGTCAAAGTGTATATCTTAATGAGTTGAAGCGTTTTCGATAAAGAGTGGAAATAACTAAAGATTCCTTTGAAGCAGGTTACTGGAGCTTAATTATGTTGAAAAGGGCTTGATTCTGCATAATATAAGTCAAAATCATTGTGATCCTGCAACATTTTGAAAAGATATAGCCATACGGTCAAAAAGTGTTTATCTCACTGAGTTGAAGCTTTTTTGCAACAGAGTGTCAATAACTAAAGATTCCTTTCTAGCAGCTTGCTGGTGCTGAAATATGTTGAAAAGGGCTTGATTCTGCATAATATAAGTCAAATTCATTGTGATCCTGCAACATTTTGAAAAGATATAGCCATATGGTCAAAAAGTGTTTATCTCACTGAGTTGAAGCTTTTTTGCAACAGAGTGTCAATAACTAAAGATTCCTTTCTAGCAGCTTGCTGGTGCTGAAATATGTTGAAAAGGGCTTGATTCTGCATAATATAAGTCAAATTCATTGTGATCCTGCAACATTTTGAAAAGATATAGCCATACGGTCAAAAAGTGTTTATCTCACTGAGTTGAAGCTTTTTTGCAACAGTGTCAATAGCTAAAGATTCCTTTCTAGCAGCTTGCTGGTGCTGAAATATGTTGAAAAGGGCTTGATTCTGCATAATATAAGTCAAAATCATTGTGATCCTGCAACATTTTGAAAAGATATAGGCATACGGTCAAAAAGTGTTTATCTCACTGAGTTGAAGCTTTTTTGCAACAGAGTGTCAATAACTAAAGATTCCTTTCTAGCAGCTTGCTGGTGCTGAAATATGTTGAAAAGGGCTTGATTCTGCATAATATAAGTCAAATTCATTGTGATCCTGCAACATTTTGAAAAGATATAGGCATACGGTCAAAAAGTGTTTATCTCACTGAGTTGAAGCTTTTTTGCAACAGAGTGTCAATAACTAAAGATTCCTTTCTAGCAGCTTGCTGGTGCTGAAATATGTTGAAAAGGGCTTGATTCTGCATAATATAAGTCAAAATCATTGTGATCCTGCAACATTTTGAAAAGATATAGGCATACGGTCAAAAAGTGTTTATCTCACTGAGTTGAAGCTTTTTTGCAACAGAGTGGAAATAACTAAAGATTCCTTAGACACAGCTATCTGGTGCTGAAATATGTTGAAAAGGTCCAGATTCTGCACAATATATGTCAAAATCATAGTGATCCTGCAACATTTTGAATACATATAGCAATACGGTCAAAAAGTGTTTTCTCACTGAGTTGAAGCGTTTTTCGATAAAGAGTGGAAATAACTCAAGATTCCTTAGACGCAGCTTTGTGGTGCTGAAATATGTTGAAAAGGACCAGATTCTGCACTATATATGTCTAAGACATTGGGAACCTGCAACATTTTTAAAAGATATAGCCATATGGTCAAAAAGTGTTTTTCTCACAGAATTGACGCGTTTTCGATAAAGAGTGGAAATAACTAAAGATTCCTTAGACGCAGCTTTCTGGTGCTGAATGTATGTTGAAAAGGACCAGATTCTGCACAATATATGTCAAAATCATTGTGATCCTGCAACATTTTGAAAAGATATAGCCATACTTTCAAGAAGTATTTATCACTCTGAGTTGAAGCATTTTCGATAAAGAGTAGAAATAACTCATGATTCCTTAGACGAAGCTTTCTGGTGCTGAAACATGTTAAAAAGGACCAGATTCTGCACAATATATGTCAAAATCATTGTGATCCTGGAACATTTTGAAAAGACATAGTCAATGTTTCAAAGAGTGTTAATCTCATTGAGGTGAAGCGTTTTCGAAAAAGAGTGGAAATAACGAAAGATTCTTTTGAAGCAAAGTTACTGGAGCTTAAATATGATGAAAAGGACCAGATTCTGCACAATATATGTCAAAATCATTGCGATCTTAAAAACTTTTGAAAAGATATAGTCATACGGTCAAAAAGTGTTTTTCTCACTGAGTTGAAGCGTTTTCGATAAACAGTGGAAATAACTAAAGAATCCTTAGAGGCAGCTTTCTGGTGCTGAAATATGTTGAAAAGGACCCAATTCTGCACAATATATGTCAAAGACATTGTGATCCTGCAACATTTTGAAAAGATTTAGTCATACGGTCAACAAGTGTTTATCTCACTGAGTGAAAGCGTTTTTCAATAAAGAGTGTAAATAACGAAAGATTCCTTAGAAGCAGCTTACTGGTGCTGAAATATGTTGAAAAGGACCGGATTTTGCACAATATATGTCAAAATAATTGTGATCCTGGAACATTTTGAAACGATATAGTCTTGCGGTCAAAGAGTTTTAATCTCATTGAGGTGAAGCGTTTTCGATAAAGAGTGGAAATCACTAAAGATTCCTTAGAAGCAGGTTACTGGTGCTGAAATATGTTGGAAAGGACCAGATTCTGCACAATATATGTCAAAATCATTGTGATCCTGCAACATTTTGAAAAGATATAGCCATACGGTCAAAGTGTTTATCTTAATGAGTTGAAGCGTTTTCGATAAAGAGTGGAAATAACTAAAGATTCCTTTGAAGCAGGTTACTGGAGCTTAATTATGTTGAAAAGGGCTTGATTCTGCATAATATAAGTCAAATTCATTGTGATCCTGCAACATTTTGAAAAGATATAGCCATACGGTCAAAAAGTGTTTATCTCACTGAGTTGAAGCTTTTTTGCAACAGAGTGTCAATAACTAAAGATTCCTTTCTAGCAGCTTGCTGGTGCTGAAATATGTTGAAAAGGGCTTGATTCTGCATAATATAAGTCAAATTCATTGTGATCCTGCAACATTTTGAAAAGATATAGCCATATGGTCAAAAAGTGTTTATCTCACTGAGTTGAAGCTTTTTTGCAACAGAGTGTCAATAACTAAAGATTCCTTTCTAGCAGCTTGCTGGTGCTGAAATATGTTGAAAAGGGCTTGATTCTGCATAATATAAGTCAAATTCATTGTGATCCTGCAACATTTTGAAAAGATATAGCCATACGGTCAAAAAGTGTTTATCTCACTGAGTTGAAGCTTTTTTGCAACAGTGTCAATAGCTAAAGATTCCTTTCTAGCAGCTTGCTGGTGCTGAAATATGTTGAAAAGGGCTTGATTCTGCATAATATAAGTCAAAATCATTGTGATCCTGCAACATTTTGAAAAGATATAGGCATACGGTCAAAAAGTGTTTATCTCACTGAGTTGAAGCTTTTTTGCAACAGAGTGGAAATAACTAAAGATTCCTTTCTAGCAGCTTGCTGGTGCTGAAATATGTTGAAAAGGGCTTGATTCTGCATAATATAAGTCAAATTCATTGTGATCCTGCAACATTTTGAAAAGATATAGGCATACGGTCAAAAAGTGTTTATCTCACTGAGTTGAAGCTTTTTTGCAACAGAGTGTCAATAACTAAAGATTCCTTTCTAGCAGCTTGCTGGTGCTGAAATATGTTGAAAAGGGCTTGATTCTGCATAATATAAGTCAAATTCATTGTGATCCTGCAACATTTTGAAAAGATATAGGCATACGGTCAAAAAGTGTTTATCTCACTGAGTTGAAGCTTTTTTGCAACAGAGTGTCAATAACTAAAGATTCCTTTCTAGCAGCTTGCTGGTGCTGAAATATGTTGAAAAGGGCTTGATTCTGCATAATATAAGTCAAAATCATTGTGATCCTGCAACATTTTGAAAAGATATAGCCATACGGTCAAAAAGTGTTTATCTCACTGAGTTGAAGCTTTTTTGCAACAGAGTGTCAATAACTAAAGATTCCTTTCTAGCAGCTTGCTGGTGCTGAAATATGTTGAAAAGGGCTTGATTCTGCATAATATAAGTCAAATTCATTGTGATCCTGCAACATTTTGAAAAGATATAGCCATACGGTCAAAAAGTGTTTATCTCACTGAGTTGAAGCTTTTTTGCAACAGAGTGTCAATAACTAAAGATTCCTTTCTAGCAGCTTGCTGGTGCTGAAATATGTTGAAAAGGGCTTGATTCTGCATAATATAGGTCAAAATCATTGTGATCCTGCAACATTTTGAAAAGATATAGCCATACGGTCAAAAAGTGTTTATCTCACTGAGTTGAAGCTTTTTTGCAACAGAGTGTCAATAACTAAAGATTCCTTTCTAGCAGCTTGCTGGTGCTGAAATATGTTGAAAAGGGCTTGATTCTGCATAATATAAGTCAAATTCATTGTGATCCTGCAACATTTTGAAAAGATATAGCCATATGGTCAAAAAGTGTTTATCTCACTGAGTTGAAGCTTTTTTGCAACAGAGTGTCAATAACTAAAGATTCCTTTCTAGCAGCTTGCTGGTGCTGAAATATGTTGAAAAGGGCTTGATTCTGCATAATATAAGTCAAATTCATTGTGATCCTGCAACATTTTGAAAAGATATAGCCATACGGTCAAAAAGTGTTTATCTCACTGAGTTGAAGCGTTTTCGATAAAGAGTGGAAATCACTAAAGATTCCTTTGAAGCAGGTTACTGGAGCTTAAATATGTTGAAAAGGAACAGATTCCGCACAATATATGTCAATATCATTATGATCCTGCAACATTATGAAAAGATATAGCCATACGGTCAAAATGTGTTTTTCTGACCGAGTTGAAGCGTTTTCGATAAAGAGTGGAAATAACTCAAGATTCCTTAGACGCAGCTATCTGGTGCTGAAATATGTTGAAAAGGTCCAGATTCTGCACAATATATGTCAAAATCATAGTGATCCTGCAACATTTTGAATACATATAGCAATACGGTCAAAAAGTGTTTTCTCACTGAGTTGAAGCCTTTTTCGATAAAGAGTGGAAATAACTCAAGATTCCTTAGACGCAGCTTTGTGGTGCTGAAATATGTTGAAAAGGACCAGATTCTGCACTATATATGTCAAAGACATTGGGATCCTGCAACATTTTTAAAAGATATAGCCATATGGTCAAAAAGTGTTTTTCTCACAGAATTGAAGCGTTTTCGATAAAGAGTGGAAATAACTAAAGATTCCTTAGACGCAGCTTTCTGGTGCTGAATGTATGTTGAAAAGGACCAGATTCTGCACAATATATGTCAAAATCATTGTGATCCTGCAACATTTTGAAAAGATATAGCCATACGGTCAAAAGGTGTTTTTCTCACTGAGTTGAAGCGTTTTCGATAAAGAGTAGAAATAACTCATGATTCCTTAGACGAAGCTTTCTGGTGCTGAAACATGTTAAAAAGGACCAGATTCTGCACAATATATGTCAAAATCATTGTGATCCTGGAACATTTTGAAAAGACATAGTCAATGTTTCAAAGAGTGTTAATCTCATTGAGGTGAAGCGTTTTCGAAAAAGAGTGGAAATAACGAAAGATTCTTTTGAAGCAAAGTTACTGGAGCTTAAATATGATGAAAAGGACCAGATTCTGCACAATATATGTCAAAATCATTGCGATCTTAAAAACTTTTGAAAAGATATAGTCATACGGTCAAAAAGTGTTTTTCTCACTGAGTTGAAGCGTTTTCGATAAACAGTGGAAATAACTAAAGAATCCTTAGAGGCAGCTTTCTGGTGCTGAAATATGTTGAAAAGGACCAGATTCTGCACAATATATGTCAAAGACATTGTGATCCTGCAACATTTTGAAAAGATTTAGTCATACGGTCAACAAGTGTTTATCTCACTGAGTGAAAGCGTTTTTCAATAAAGAGTGTAAATAACGAAAGATTCCTTAGAAGCAGCTTACTGGTGCTGAAATATGTTGAAAAGGACCGGATTTTGCACAATATATGTCAAAATAATTGTGATCCTGGAACATTTTGAAACGATATAGTCTTGCGGTCAAAGAGTTTTAATCTCATTGAGGTGAAGCGTTTTCGATAAAGAGTGGAAATCACTAAAGATTCCTTAGAAGCAGGTTACTGGTGCTGAAATATGTTGGAAAGGACCAGATTCTGCACAATATATGTCAAAATCATTGTGATCCTGCAGAATTTTGAAAAGATATAGCCATACGGTCAAAGTGTATATCTTAATGAGTTGAAGCGTTTTCGATAAAGAGTGGAAATAACTAAAGATTCCTTTGAAGCAGGTTACTGGAGCTTAATTATGTTGAAAAGGGCTTGATTCTGCATAATATAAGTCAAATTCATTGTGATCCTGCAACATTTTGAAAAGATATAGCCATACGGTCAAAAAGTGTTTATCTCACTGAGTTGAAGCTTTTTTGCAAACAGAGTGTCAATAACTAAAGATTCCTTTCTAGCAGCTTGCTGGTGCTGAAATATGTTGAAAAGGGCTTGATTCTGCATAATATAGGTCAAAATCATTGTGATCCTGCAACATTTTGAAAAGATATAGCCATACGGTCAAAAAGTGTTTATCTCACTGAGTTGAAGCTTTTTTGCAACAGAGTGTCAATAACTAAAGATTCCTTTCTAGCAGCTTGCTGGTGCTGAAATATGTTGAAAAGGGCTTGATTCTGCATAATATAAGTCAAATTCATTGTGATCCTGCAACATTTTGAAAAGATATAGCCATATGGTCAAAAAGTGTTTATCTCACTGAGTTGAAGCTTTTTTGCAACAGAGTGTCAATAACTAAAGATTCCTTTCTAGCAGCTTGCTGGTGCTGAAATATGTTGAAAAGGGCTTGATTCTGCATAATATAAGTCAAATTCATTGTGATCCTGCAACATTTTGAAAAGATATAGCCATACGGTCAAAAAGTGTTTATCTCACTGAGTTGAAGCGTTTTCGATAAAGAGTGGAAATCACTAAAGATTCCTTTGAAGCAGGTTACTGGAGCTTAAATATGTTGAAAAGGAACAGATTCCGCACAATATATGTCAATATCATTATGATCCTGCAACATTATGAAAAGATATAGCCATACGGTCAAAATGTGTTTTTCTGACCGAGTTGAAGCGTTTTCGATAAAGAGTGGAAATAACTCAAGATTCCTTAGACGCAGCTATCTGGTGCTGAAATATGTTGAAAAGGTCCAGATTCTGCACAATATATGTCAAAATCATAGTGATCCTGCAACATTTTGAATACATATAGCAATACGGTCAAAAAGTGTTTTCTCACTGAGTTGAAGCCTTTTTTGATAAAGAGTGGAAATAACTCAAGATTCCTTAGACGCAGCTTTGTGGTGCTGAAATATGTTGAAAAGGACCAGATTCTGCACTATATATGTCAAAGACATTGGGATCCTGCAACATTTTTAAAAGATATAGCCATATGGTCAAAAAGTGTTTTTCTCACAGAATTGAAGCGTTTTCGATAAAGAGTGGAAATAACTAAAGATTCCTTAGACGCAGCTTTCTGGTGCTGAATGTATGTTGAAAAGGACCAGATTCTGCACAATATATGTCAAAATCATTGTGATCCTGCAACATTTTGAAAAGATATAGCCATACGGTCAAAAGGTGTTTTTCTCACTGAGTTGAAGCGTTTTCGATAAAGAGTAGAAATAACTCATGATTCCTTAGACGAAGCTTTCTGGTGCTGAAACATGTTAAAAAGGACAGGATTCTGCACAATATATGTCAAAATCATTGTGATCCTGGAACATTTTGAAAAGACATAGTCAATGTTTCAAAGAGTGTTAATCTCATTGAGGTGAAGCGTTTTCGAAAAAGAGTGGAAATAACGAAAGATTCTTTTGAAGCAAAGTTACTGGAGCTTAAATATGATGAAAAGGACCAGATTCTGCACAATATATGTCAAAATCAATTGCGATCTTAAAAACTTTTGAAAAGATATAGTCATACGGTCAAAAAGTGTTTTTCTCACTGAGTTGAAGCGTTTTCGATAAACAGTGGAAATAACTAAAGAATCCTTAGAGGCAGCTTTCTGGTGCTGAAATATGTTGAAAAGGACCCAATTCTGCACAATATATGTCAAAGACATTGTGATCCTGCAACATTTTGAAAAGATTTAGTCATACGGTCAACAAGTGTTTATCTCACTGAGTGAAAGCGTTTTTCAATAAAGAGTGTAAATAACGAAAGATTCCTTAGAAGCAGCTTACTGGTGCTGAAATATGTTGAAAAGGACCGGATTTTGCACAATATATGTCAAAATAATTGTGATCCTGGAACATTTTGAAACGATATAGTCTTGCGGTCAAAGAGTTTTAATCTCATTGAGGTGAAGCGTTTTCGATAAAGAGTGGAAATCACTAAAGATTCCTTAGAAGCAGGTTACTGGTGCTGAAATATGTTGGAAAGGACCAGATTCTGCACAATATATGTCAAAATCATTGTGATCCTGCAGAATTTTGAAAAGATATAGCCATACGGTCAAAGTGTATATCTTAATGAGTTGAAGCGTTTTCGATAAAGAGTGGAAATAACTAAAGATTCCTTTGAAGCAGGTTACTGGAGCTTAATTATGTTGAAAAGGGCTTGATTCTGCATAATATAAGTCAAATTCATTGTGATCCTGCAACATTTTGAAAAGATATAGCCATACGGTCAAAAAGTGTTTATCTCACTGAGTTGAAGCTTTTTTGCAACAGAGTGTCAATAACTAAAGATTCCTTTCTAGCAGCTTGCTGGTGCTGAATATGTTGAAAAGGGCTTGATTCTGCATAATATAAGTCAAATTCATTGTGATCCTGCAACATTTTGAAAAGATATAGCCATATGGTCAAAAAGTGTTTATCTCACTGAGTTGAAGCTTTTTTGCAACAGAGTGTCAATAACTAAAGATTCCTTTCTAGCAGCTTGCTGGTGCTGAAATATGTTGAAAAGGGCTTGATTCTGCATAATATAAGTCAAATTCATTGTGATCCTGCAACATTTTGAAAAGATATAGCCATACGGTCAAAAAGTGTTTATCTCACTGAGTTGAAGCTTTTTTGCAACAGTGTCAATAGCTAAAGATTCCTTTCTAGCAGCTTGCTGGTGCTGAAATATGTTGAAAAGGGCTTGATTCTGCATAATATAAGTCAAAATCATTGTGATCCTGCAACATTTTGAAAAGATATAGGCATACGGTCAAAAAGTGTTTATCTCACTGAGTTGAAGCTTTTTTGCAACAGAGTGGAAATAACTAAAGATTCCTTTCTAGCAGCTTGCTGGTGCTGAAATATGTTGAAAAGGGCTTGATTCTGCATAATATAAGTCAAATTCATTGTGATCCTGCAACATTTTGAAAAGATATAGGCATACGGTCAAAAAGTGTTTATCTCACTGAGTTGAAGCTTTTTTGCAACAGAGTGTCAATAACTAAAGATTCCTTTCTAGCAACTTGCTGGTGCTGAAATATGTTGAAAAGGGCTTGATTCTGCATAATATAAGTCAAAATCATTGTGATCCTGCAACATTTTGAAAAGATATAGGCATACGGTCAAAAAGTGTTTATCTCACTGAGTTGAAGCTTTTTTGCAACAGAGTGGAAATAACTAAAGATTCCTTTCTAGCAGCTTGCTGGTGCTGAAATATGTTGAAAAGGGCTTGATTCTGCATAATATAAGTCAAATTCATTGTGATCCTGCAACATTTTGAAAAGATATAGGCATACGGTCAAAAAGTGTTTATCTCACTGAGTTGAAGCTTTTTTGCAACAGAGTGTCAATAACTAAAGATTCCTTTCTAGCAGCTTGCTGGTGCTGAAATATGTTGAAAAGGGCTTGATTCTGCATAATATAAGTCAAATTCATTGTGATCCTGCAACATTTTGAAAAGATATAGCCATATGGTCAAAAAGTGTTTATCTCACTGAGTTGAAGCTTTTTTGCAACAGAGTGTCAATAACTAAAGATTCCTTTCTAGCAGCTTGCTGGTGCTGAAATATGTTGAAAAGGGCTTGATTCTGCATAATATAAGTCAAATTCATTGTGATCCTGCAACATTTTGAAAAGATATAGCCATACGGTCAAAAAGTGTTATCTCACTGAGTTGAAGCTTTTTTGCAACAGTGTCAATAGCTAAAGATTCCTTTCTAGCAGCTTGCTGGTGCTGAAATATGTTGAAAAGGGCTTGATTCTGCATAATATAAGTCAAAATCATTGTGATCCTGCAACATTTTGAAAAGATATAGGCATACGGTCAAAAAGTGTTTATCTCACTGAGTTGAAGCTTTTTTGCAACAGAGTGGAAATAACTAAAGATTCCTTTCTAGCAGCTTGCTGGTGCTGAAATATGTTGAAAAGGGCTTGATTCTGCATAATATAAGTCAAATTCATTGTGATCCTGCAACATTTTGAAAAGATATAGGCATACGGTCAAAAAGTGTTTATCTCACTGAGTTGAAGCTTTTTTTGCAACAGAGTGTCAATAACTAAAGATTCCTTTCTAGCAGCTTGCTGGTGCTGAAATATGTTGAAAAGGGCTTGATTCTGCATAATATAAGTCAAATTCATTGTGATCCTGCAACATTTTGAAAAGATATAGCCATACGGTCAAAAAGTGTTTATCTCACTGAGTTGAAGCTTTTTTGCAACAGAGTGTCAATAACTAAAGATTCCTTTCTAGCAGCTTGCTGGTGCTGAAATATGTTGAAAAGGGCTTGATTCTGCATAATATAAGTCAAATTCATTGTGATCCTGCAACATTTTGGAAAAGATATAGCCATATGGTCAAAAAGTGTTTATCTCACTGAGTTGAAGCTTTTTTGCAACAGAGTGTCAATAACTAAAGATTCCTTTCTAGCAGCTTGCTGGTGCTGAAATATGTTGAAAAGGGCTTGATTCTGCATAATATAAGTCAAATTCATTGTGATCCTGCAACATTTTGAAAAGATATAGCCATACGGTCAAAAAGTGTTTATCTCACTGAGTTGAAGCTTTTTTGCAACAGTGTCAATAGCTAAAGATTCCTTTCTAGCAGCTTGCTGGTGCTGAAATATGTTGAAAAGGGCTTGATTCTGCATAATATAAGTCAAAATCATTGTGATCCTGCAACATTTTGAAAAGATATAGGCATACGGTCAAAAAGTGTTTATCTCACTGAGTTGAAGCTTTTTTGCAACAGAGTGTCAATAACTAAAGATTCCTTTCTAGCAGCTTGCTGGTGCTGAAATATGTTGAAAAGGGCTTGATTCTGCATAATATAAGTCAAATTCATTGTGATCCTGCAACATTTTGAAAAGATATAGGCATACGGTCAAAAAGTGTTTATCTCACTGAGTTGAAGCTTTTTTGCAACAGAGTGTCAATAACTAAAGATTCCTTTCTAGCAGCTTGCTGGTGCTGAAATATGTTGAAAAGGCTTGATTCTGCATAATATAAGTCAAAATCATTGTGATCCTGCAACATTTTGAAAAGATATAGCCATACGGTCAAAAAGTGTTTATCTCACTGAGTTGAAGCTTTTTTGCAACAGAGTGTCAATAACTAAAGATTCCTTTCTAGCAGCTTGCTGGTGCTGAAATATGTTGAAAAGGGCTTGATTCTGCATAATATAAGTCAAATTCATTGTGATCCTGCAACATTTTGAAAAGATATAGCCATACGGTCAAAAAGTGTTTATCTCACTGAGTTGAAGCTTTTTTGCAACAGAGTGTCAATAACTAAAGATTCCTTTCTAGCAGCTTGCTGGTGCTGAAATATGTTGAAAAAGGGCTTGATTCTGCATAATATAAGTCAAAATCATTGTGATCCTGCAACATTTTGAAAAGATATAGCCATACGGTCAAAAAGTGTTTATCTCACTGAGTTGAAGCTTTTTTGCAACAGAGTGTCAATAACTAAAGATTCCTTTCTAGCAGCTTGCTGGTGCTGAAATATGTTGAAAAGGGCTTGATTCTGCATAATATAAGTCAAATCATTGTGATCCTGCAACATTTTGAAAAGATATAGCCATACGGTCAAAAGTGTTTATCTCACTGAGTTGAAGCTTTTTTGCAACAGAGTGTCAATAACTAAAGATTCCTTTCTAGCAGCTTGCTGGTGCTGAAATATGTTGAAAAGGGCTTGATTCTGCATAATATAGGTCAAAATCATTGTGATCCTGCAACATTTTGAAAAGATATAGCCATACGGTCAAAAAGTGTTTATCTCACTGAGTTGAAGCTTTTTT